>NC_079194.1:46765358-46937858 GCF_029499605.1 Hyla sarda | reverse complement strand
ATATGAGATCGTCGATGTAGCGACTGTACCAGATGAGATGATCAGAGAAAGAATTAGTCGAAGAGAAAAGATAAATAGACTCCCACCAACACATAAAGATATTAGCAATAGAAGGGGAGAATTTAGCCCCCATAGAAGCACCAGTGATTTGAAGGAAGAAACACCCATCAAACATGAAAAAATTGTGTTCCAGAAGAAAAGACACAGCAAGACCCAGAAATTCCCGAAGATCAGCAGGATAGGTTGAATAGGTGGCTAGGAACCAGTGAAGTGCAGTGAGAGCTAAGTGATGGGGTATGACTGAGTATAGGGATGTGACATCCGCTGATACCCATGAATATTGTGACAACCAGAATATGTGATCAAGGTTAAGAAGCAAGTGTTTGGTGTCCTGGATGTAAGCTGGAATTTGGGGGATGAGTGGCTTGAGTAGTGAATCTATCCAAGCACAAAGATTCTCATTGAGAGAGCCCATGCCCGCAACAATAAGTCTGCAAGGTGGAGGAAAACAGTGCTTGTGAATCTTGGGAAGGGAGTGAAAAATAGGGATCACTGGGTGATCGGGGATAAGAAAATCGGCTTCACGGGAATTGAAGAAGCCCTTCTCTATCCCAAGACTCACAAGCTCTGTTAGCTGTTGTTTGAAGACACTGGTGGGGTCGGACCTAAGGACACGGTATGTGAGGGGGTCCGAAAGCATGTCTAAATTAATTTTTCGATAAAGACCCTTGTCTAAGATGACAACAGTACCCCCCTTGTCAGCCTGCCGGACGACCAAATCGTCGGCCTTGGACAGGCTGTCAAGGGCTTCCCTTTCTTGACGAGTAAGATTGGACACGGATTGTTTGCTAGTCTGTGCCAGAGTTGTGAGATCACGTTCAACTGCATCCTGACACAGGTCCAGAACAGGTGTTCTGGACATGACAGGATAAAAATTGGGATTATGAATGACAATCCTGGGGACAGTGTCCAAAGCAGTAGAACTGTGATCACACAACTGGTCTAGGGCAGAGATAGACATCATGTCCTGGAAAGAAAAGTTAGTAGTTAACCTACAAACTGGATTGACTGGATTTGGTGAGGGCGATAATGCAAAATCGTGATTTTTAATGTCATCACAATCTGATACCATTGAATCATCTGTAACAGCAGTTGTAGAAAAATGTCTACGAATAGTAATACCCCTCACAAATCTATTGATATCAATCAATGTACGAAATAGGTCAAATCCAGTGGTTGGAGAAAAAGATAAACCCCGAGATAAAACAGAAGCCTGAGAAGTAGTTAAAGTCTTAGCTGAAATGTTGTAAATGGGGACAGTCATTTCTTCTTGTCCTTGCGATTGTGAGGACTGCGTCTTTCGGGTTCTGTGTTTCCGACCCGCCCGTCGTTTTTTGGAGCAGAGGTGTGAGTAGCAGTCCCTGCATGCGAACCGGATTTAGGATCGTTCTTGGCCGCGTTCTCACTAGTAGCCGGTTCCCCAGCATCAGAGGCAGAGTCGGAGGAATCCAATTCTGTTGAACTAAAAATGAACCCTGGCATGGCCGCGCTTGTTTTGTTGCTGCTTGTTGGAACGTCCCCTGGAAGAAAATTTCTTTAGTATAGAGCGAGGAGTATTTGCTCTAGTAGTTGTCTGTGGCCAGGGAAAAACATTATTGGATTTGTAATCTTGGACATCTCTAAGATATTTGATCTGTTTAGTATCAGCAATAGATTTCTCCAACAGAGTAAGCTTGTCATTAATTTTAGTGTCCAGATCTCGGAACAGTTCATGCTCAGCAAATTTAGCAACATTGTTTTGTAATAAAGAAATCTTGTTTCTCACCTCTTCAAGGGCCATTTGTTCATGCCGAATGATCAGATTGACGAACCTCATGGACGAATCTGATAGAAGTTCCTGCCACTCGGTCTTGAACAGATCCGAATAGATGGTAGTAGGGAATTTTTTCAAACTCAGGCCACGAGGGATCATGTTTTGTAACACATCTGCAGTGATGTTAAGTCCAACCATATTCTGGTTTCTTGGAGGAGTGCCGCCTCCAACTCCGACATGTGCATGCGAAGGTCTATCAACTCCTTTGTGTCTGGATTAAGGGCATCGAGGGTCTGCAGTATGCTGTCCGTTCGTGCTTGTCGGTCTTCCATGGATTGCAAGCAAGTGCTTTTGGAAGACTTGATGCGATGAAGCTCGTAGCAATCAGAGCGTAATGCAAGCTGGCGTGGGGAGCACGGAGAGTCCAGGTCATAGAAGTGCAGGTAAGATGAAGACCAGCTCACCCCGCCTCGGACAGCAGAGCACGGATCCAGGTGCTGGACGGCACCAGCTAATCAGAGGAACAAAGAGAGATGGATCCAGCTCGTGCAGATAAAAAGATTTTAATCCATAAGACAAGGAGGAAACAAGTAATGCGTTTCAAGCGCTGAATGCGCTCTTAGTCAGCGTTTGAAACGCGTTACTTGTATCCTCCTTGTCTTATGGATTAAAATCTTTTTATCTGCACGAGCTGGATCCATCTCTCTTTGTTCCTCCGGTGTTGTTATTCAGTATTGTTCTGTTCTGGTATATTGTTATTTAGTCACGGTATGGTGGTATTCTGTTCTGCTTTGGCGTTGTTTAGTCACGGTATGGTGGTGTTGTTCTTTTCTGGTATGGTGTTGTTATTCAGTCACGGTATATCGGTATTGTTCTGTTATGGTATAGCGTTGTTATTCAATCACGGTATGGGGTATTGTTTACAAATGTTAGAACACATGTTTGCAGATGCTGGGGGGCGGCAAAATAAGGTTTTACCTAGTTTTTGCCTAGCCCTGCTGCCCCACCACCCCACCCCCCTTTTGGGGCCCCCCTTTTAATTTTGTCCAGGGCCACACTAAGCCTAAAACCGTCCCAGAGTGTGGGTGATGCTGATTAAAACAGTACTCACATTGTCCAGATGCTAATGAGGGCCTTGTAGCATGGGCGGAGCTCCAATCTGAGCTTGGGGCATGCTGACATCCTCTTCACCGGGCCGTCGCTCCGCCCCCGGCTCATCAATATTCATAACCCCCTCCCTGCTCCTTCGCCCGTGTTAGTGTACTTCCAGAAGCGGTGTTCCCCCCGGCTTCTTACTTATCAAAGATGGCTGCGGCAGTGAAGCCTCGGAGTACACCGTAAGCGGCGCATGTCACTAACCACTAACATGGGCAAAGGAGCAGGGAGGGGGTTATCAATATTGATGAGCCGGGCAGAGCAGTCGCTTAGCGAAAATGACGTCAGCATGTCCCAAGCTTGGATTGGATGTGAAAAGACAAAAAACCTGTATAGAGGCAGTGTGGTGCTGTTGCCCATAGCAACCAATCAGATAGCTTCTTTCATTTTTCTCAGGTCTCTTTAGAAATGAAAGAAGCAATCTGATTGGTTGCTATGGGAAACTGCACCACTCTTCCTCTGCACAGTTTTTGATAAATCTCCCCCAATGTGCGCTCCTAGTGCAGACGATTTATGATACCTTCAATGTGCACAAAGAAAATTGGAGGCTTACCCTCAACAGGTAAGTAGACTCGCAATGGAATTGGAGGTCAGCAGCCACGTTTTCCTTTCCAGGTACCTCTTGGTCAGCTGGATTAATATGCAAAGTTGTGGATACAGTCCAAAAAATGGGAATTCAAACATGGCGCTTCTCCTCCCAGGAAAGGTGCAAGGCAGCAATCCACGTTATAGGATTATAAAGATAATCCCATAACGTGGATTACTGCCTTGCATCTTTCCTGGGAGGAGAAGCGCTGTGTGTGAATTCCTATTTTTTGGACTGTATCCACAACTTTGCAAGCTCGGATTGGAGATCCGCCCTCATTAGCATAAATAGACAAATGCGATTTGCGACGGGACGGCTGGGCAAATCTGGACAATGCGAGTACCATTTTAATCGGCATCACCCGCACTACAAGCCTGTGTGGCAGGTTTAGTGTGGGTGATACTACTGATAGATCTCCTTTAATTAAAAATAATAAACTAACAACTTAAATTGCAAAAAAAAGAGAGAACCAAAATGCCCTTACAAAATAGTAACAGAAGGTCTTCTCTTCCCAGAACCCATCCTCACCCTACATACCAGTCTCCACATCATAGGTCCCCCTCTCCAGCCGCACCACCCCTCACACACACACATCACAGGACCCCCCCTCTCCAGCCTCCACATCACAGGTCCCCCCTCTCCAGCAACCCCCCCGCGCACTTCACAGGTCCCCCCTCTCCAGCAACCCCCGCGCACATCACAGGTCCTCCCTTCTCCACCAGCACCCCCCCCCACATCACAGGTTCCTCCTCTCCAGCAACCCCCCCCCACACACACATCACAGGTCCCCCCTCTCCAGCCTCCACATCACAGGTCCCCCCTCTCCACCAGCAACACCCCCCCCGCACATCACAGGTTCCCCCTCTCCAGCAACCCCCCCCCCACACACACACGCATTACAGGTCCTCCCTCTCCAGCAACCCCCCCCCCCCGCCCACACACACACACACACACACATCACAGGTCCCCCCTCTCCAGCAACCCCCCCCCCACCCACACACACATCACAGGTGTCCCCTTTCCAGCAAATCCCCCCCCCCACACACACACATCATAGGTCCCCCCTCTCCAGCCTCCACATCACAGGTCCCCCCTCTCCACCAGCAACACCCCCCCCCCCCACATCACAGGTTCCCCCTCTCCAGCAACCCCCCCCCCCACACACACACACGCATCACAGGTCCTCCCTCTCCAGCAACCCCCCCCCCCCCCGCCCACACACACACACACACATCACAGGTCCCCCCTCTCCAGCAACCCCCCCCCCCACCCACACACACATCACAGGTGTCCCCTTTCCAGCAAATCCCCCCCCCCACACACACACATCATAGGTCCCCCCCTCTCCAGCCTCCACATCACAGGTCCCCCCTCTCCACCAGCAACACCCCCCCCCCACATTACAGGTTCCCCCTCTCCAGCAACCCCCCCCCCACACACACACACACACACATCACAGGTCCCCCCTCTCCAGCAACCCCCCCCCCCCCGCCCACACACACACACACACACATCACAGGTCCCCCCTCTCCAGCAACCCCCCCCCCACCCACACACACATCACAGGTGTCCCCTCTCCAGCAAATCCCCCCCACACACACATCACAGGTCCCCCCTCTCCATAACCCCCCCCCACACACACACACACACATATCACAGGTCCCCCCTCTCCAACAACCCCCCCCCACCACACACACACACATCACAGGTCCCCCCTCTCCATAACCCCCCCCCCCACACACACACATATCACAGGTCCCCCCTCTCCAACAACCCCCCCCACCACACACACACACATCACAGGTCCCCCCTCTCCATAACCCCCCCCCCACACACACACACATCACGGGTCCCCCCTCTCCAGCAACCCCCCCCCCCCCACCACACACACACACACATCACGGGTCCCCCCTCTCCAGCAACCCCCCCCACCACACACACACACACATCACAGGTCCCCCCTCTCCAGCAACCCCCCCCCACACACACACACATCACAGGTCCACCCCCTCTTCAGCCCCCCACATAACAGGTCTCCCCTCTCCAGCAATCCCCCACCCACATCACAGGTTCCCCCTCTGCAGAAAGCCCCCCCCCCCAACACATACACCACATAACAGGACTCCCACCCCCTACCTCACACATTAAGTTTCACTTTCCTCTCACCTAGGGCTGCAGATCTTCCCCCGAGCAGCTGCAGTGACTGTGTGCCGACAGGAGGAGGAGCCAGAAGCAGTGAAAAGGCAGAGAGTAGAGGCTGATGTGAGTGTCCTGTCTGTACAGCTCCCAGTACAGACTCTATAGCCTCCGGACCTCCGCTCACTGTATGAGCCTGTCAGGACCTGTGTGTGATGCTGCAGCTGTGGTGCACACAGGTCTTGACACTCCTGACAGGCTGACACAGTGACTTGTCCGTACACCATGGTTTAGAAGTGCTTGGGGCACAACAAGGCTTGAGCACTGTCATGGGGGGAGATTTATCAAAACCAGTGCAGAGGAAAAGATGACCAGTTGCCCACAGCAACCAATCAGATCGCTACTTTCATTTTTCAGAGGCCTTGATAAAAATGAAAGAAGCGATCTGATTGGTTGCTATGGGCAACTGGTCAACTTTTCCTCTACACGGGTTTTGAGGAGAGGGACCATACGGGCCATATGAGACCTCTGTGGGTAGTTTATTGTGAGGGACAGCGTAGGCTGTAGGAGACTTTACCTCAGAGTGAGCCATATCCTCAGTATTATGGGCTGTGTGAGGTATCATCCCGTATATGGGTCACTAGAGGCTGTATAGAACTGGTGAGGGGGAGATTGGTGGGCCAAAGACTTTAGGAGGAGAAATGGTAAGGCTAGGTTCACACATACGAAGATCCAGACAGAAAAATTCAGTCAGGAGTTTCCGAGTTCGGCCAGCTCTCAGAATCAGTTGGCACTAGGACCGTGTTGACATTTTGGTCCACATAGACGGCAATGTCTGTGGATCGGTTTCCGCTTAAAGAATGGACAAGACTATTCTTTTAGCGGCGAAATATCCACTGCTAAAATTCCGTAGTGTGCACTGTGCAGCGGAATCTCATTGCCAGCAATAGGACTCTGCTGCATTGGAATATCAAAATGGAATACCGCTCAATATTACTAGGGTAAACCCGACCTAAAAGAATGTATTCCTACTCCTGTAAAAAGGTCAAGTTTTTAAGACTACATTGTTGCAGTTTACCTGTCTTAGGTTAAAGTGGTCTGTGTGAAGTTAAAGGGGTACTCTGTCCCTAGATATCTTATCCCCTATCCAAAGGAAAGTTATCTGATCAGGGAGGGGGGATCCTGCCGCTGGGGACCCCCGCGATCTTGGCTGCGGCACCCTAGACATCTGGTGCATGGAGCGAACTTCGCTCCGTGCCGGATGACTGACTATGTGGTAGTGGAGGCTCATGACATCGCGGTTACGCCTTCTCAATGCAAGTCTATGAGAAGGGGCGTAACGGCAGTGTCACAATTGGGATCATGAACATTGTTAACACCTGTAACATCCAATGCCATTGGCACCAACAGATAGTCTCCCTCTTTAACCCCTTAAGGACCAGGCCATTTTATACTTTAAGGACCGGAGCGTTTTTTGCAATTCTGACCACTGTCACTTTAAACATTAATAACTCTGGAATGCTTTTAGTTATCATTCTGATTCCGAGATTTTTTTTTCGTGACATATTCTACTTTAACTTAGTGGTAAAATTTTATGGTAACTTGCATCCTTTCTTGGTGAAAAATCCCAAAATTTGATGAAAAAAATGAAAATTTTGCATTTTTCTAACTTTGAAGCTCTCTGCTTGTAAGGAAAATGGATATTCAAAATATGTTTTTTTTGGGTTCACATATACAATATGTCTACTTTATGTTTGCATCATAAAATTTATGAGTTTTTACTTTTGGAAGACACCAGAGGGCTTCAAAGTTCAGCAGCAATTTTGAAATTTTTCACAAAATTTTCAAACTCACTATTTTTCAGGGACCAGTTCAGTTTTGAAGTGGATTTGAAGGGTCTTCATATTAGAAATACCCCATAAAAGACCCCATTATAAAAACTACACCCCCCAAAGTATTCAAAATGACATTCAGTAAGTGTATTAACCCTTTAGGTGTTTCACAGGAATAGCAGCAAAGTGAAGGAGAAAATTCAAAATCTTCATTTTTTACACTCGCATGTTCTAGTAGACCCAATTTTTGAATTTTTGCAAGGGGTAAAAAGGAGAAAATTTTTACTTGTATTTGAAACCCAATTTCTCTCGAGTAAGCACATACCTCATATGTCTATGTTAATTGTTCGGCGGGCGCAGTAGAGGGCTCAGAAGGGAAAGAGCGACAAATGGTTTTTGGGGGGCATGCCGCATTTAGGAAGCCCCTATGGTGCCAGGACAGCAAAAAAAAAACACATGGCATACCATTTTGGAAACTAGACCCCTCGGGGAACGTTACAAGGGGTAAAATGAACCTTAATACCCTACAGGTGATTCACGACTTTTGCATATGTAAAAAAAATATATATATTTTTTACCTAAAATGCTTGGTTTCCCAAAAATTTTACATTTTTAAAAAGGGTAATAGCAGAAAATACCCCCCAAAATTTGAAGCCCAATTTCTCCCGATACAGAAAACACCTCGCATGGGGGTAAAAAAGTGCTCTGCTGGCGCACTACAGGTCTCAGAAGAGAAGGAGTCACATTTGGCTTTTTGAAAGCAAATTTTGCTCTGGGGGCATGCCGCATTTAGGAAGCCCCTATGGTGCCAGAACAGCAAAAAAAAAAACACATGGCATACCATTTTGGAAACTAGACCCCTCGGGGAACGTAACAAGGGGTAACGTGAACCTTAATGCCCTACAGGTGTTTCACGACTTCTGCATATGTAAAAAAAATATTTTTTTTTTACCTAAAATGCTTGTTTTCCCAAAATGTTTACATTTTTAAAAAGGGTAATAGCGGAAAATACCGCCTAAAATTTGAAGCCCAATTTCTCCCGATTCAGAAAACACCCCATAGGGGGGTGAAAAGTGCTCTGCTGGCGCACTACAGGTCTCAGAAGAGAAGGAGTAACATTTGGCTTTTTGAAAGCAAATTTGCTCTGGGGGCATGCCGCATTTAGGAAGCCCCTATGGTGCCAGGACCGCAAAAAAAAAAACACATGGCATACCATTTTGGAAACTAGACCCCTCGGGGAACGTAACAAGGGGTAATTTGAACCTTAATACCCTACAGGTGTTTCACGACTTTTGCATATGTAAAAAAATAATTTTTTTTTTACCTAAAATGCTTGTTTTCCCAAAAATTTTAAATTTTTTAAAAGGGTAATAGCAGAAAATACCCCCCAAAATTTGTTAGGCAATTTCTCCCGAGTACGGTGATACCCCATATGTGGCCCTAAACTGTTGCCTTGAAATACGCGAGGGCTCCAAAGTGAGAGCGCCATGCGCATTTGAGGCCTAAATTAGGGACTTGCATAGGGGTGGACATAGGGGTATTCTACGCCAGTGATTCCCAAACAGGGTGCCTCCAGCTGTTGTAAAACTCCCAGCATGCCTAGACAGTCAACGGCTATCTGGCAATACTGGGAGTAGTTGTTTTGCAACAGCTGGAGGCTCCGTTTTGGAAACAGTGGCGTACCAGACGTTTTTCATTTTTATTGGGGAGGGGGGCTGTATAGGGGTATGTGTATATGTAGTGTTTTTTACTTTTTATTTTATTGTGTGTTAGTGTAGTGTAGTGTTTTTAGGGTACAGTCACACGGGCGGGGGTTCACAGTAGCTTCTCGCTGGCAGTTTGAGCTGCGGCAGAAATTTTGCCGCACCTCAAACTTGCAGCCGGATACTTACTGTAATCCTCCGCCCATGTGAGTGTACCCTGTACGTTCACATTGGGGGGGGGGGGGGGACATCCAGCTGTTGAAAAACTACAACTCCCAGCATGTACGGTCTATCAGTGCATGCTGGCAGTTGTAGTTTTGCAACAGCTGGAGGCACACTGGTTGTGAAACACCGAGTTTGGTAACAAACTCAGTGTTTTGCAACCAGTGTGCCTTCAGCTGTTGCAAAAGCTACAACCCCCAGCATGTACGGACAGCGGAAGGGCATGCTGGGTGTTGTAGTTATGCAACAGCTGGAGGCATACTACTTTGGCTGGGGATGCTGGGGATTGTAGTTATGCAACAGCTGGAGACACACTGGTTTGCTACTTAACTCAGTGTGCCTTCAGCTGTTGCAAAACCACAACTCTCAGCAGTCACCGACAGCCAACGGGCATGCTGGGAGTTGTAGTTATGCAACCACCAGATGCACCACTACAACTCCCAGCATGCACTTTAGCTGATTGTGCAAGCTGGGAGTTGTAGTTATACAACAGCTGAAGGTACACTTTTCCATAGAAAGAATGTGCCTCCAGCTGTTGCAAAACTACAAGTCCCAGCATGCCCATAAGGGAATGCTGGGAGTTGTGGTGGTCTGCCTCCTGCTGTTGCATAACTACAGCTCCCAGCATGCCCTTTTTGCATGCTGGGAGCTGTTGCTAAGCAACAGCAGGAGGCTGTCACTCACCTCCAACGATCCTCGCCGTACAGGTCAGTCCCTCGTCGTCGCCGCTGCCGCCGCTGCTCCTGGGGCCCCGATCCCAACATTGACACCGGGGATCGGGGTCCCCAGCACCTGGGGTGCACGTCCCGCACCCGCTCACGTCCTCCGGAAGAGGGGCGGAGCGGTTTGCGGGAGTGACACCCGCAGCAGGCGCCCTGATTGGTCGGCCGGTAATCCGGCCGACGAATCAGGGCGATTGTGAGGTGGCACCAGTGCCACCTCACCCCTGCTGGGTCTGGCTGTTCGAGGCCGTCTCTGACGGCCCCGATCAGCCAATAATTCCGGGTCACCGGGTCACAGGAGACCCGATTGACCCGGAATCAGCCGCAGATCGCTGGACTGAATTGTCCAGCGATCTGCGGCCATCGCCGACATGGGGGGTCATAATGACCCCCCTGGGCGATATGCCCCGATGCCTGCTGAACGATTTCAGCAGGCATCGGGGACCGGCTCCGCTCCAGATGGTTGCGGGGGGCCGGTAAAACACATGACGTTCTCATACGTCATGTGTCCTTAAGGACTCGGAAATGGAGACGTATGAGAACGTCATGTGTCCTTAAGGGGTTAAAGGGGTTATCCAGGAAAAAACTTTTTTTTATATATCAACTGGCTCCAGAAAGTTAAACAGATTTGTAAATTACTTCTATAAAAAATGTTTTTTAAATCATTTCAGTACTTATGAGCTTCTGAAGTTAAGGTTGTTCTTTTCTGTCTAGGTGCTCTCTGATGACACATGTCTCGGGAACTACCCAGTTTAGAGGAGGTTTGCTATGGGGATTTGCTTCTAAACTGGGCGGTTCCCGAGACACGTGTCATCAGAAAGCACTTAGACAGAAAAGAACAACCTTAACTTCAGAAGCTAATAAGTACTGAAATTATTAAGATTTTTTAATAGAAGTAATTTACAAATTTGTTTAACTTTCTGGAGCCAGTTGAGATATATATATATATATATATATATATATATATATATATATATATAAAAGTTTTTTCCTGGATAACCCCTTTAATTCTATATCTGGTCCATCCTTCCTACTTGCCTCCTGGGATGACCGAGCACAATCCTCGTCTTTCCGTTCAGTACAGTAGTGACACCAGTTTTTAGCGATGGAGACCAGCTTCTCCCTCCTCTTTTGCGTACTTTACTGCGTATGAAGCCTCTATAGCGTCTAAAGTGACAACGTTATTTCTGCAGTCTATAAATGTGTGGTCTCCAATTCATCACGTCCAGACCGCTTTTCCTTCTGGTCATACGATAACAGATGACATTGAAGTCTGAATCATATTATGTCGTGAATGTGACCACCAGCTGACAATGCGTCTTATCATCCAAGCAGTAAACATTTCATTTCCCACTATGGGAGGCTCATAAGAAAAAGTTTCTACACAATTGCAGTTTCCCAGTACGAGTATCTTTTTACGGTTTGTTGTCACTATACTAGTACTATACTGCTATTTAAATTGCACTTTTTGTATGTTACCAAATAATGGCAGATAAATAAAAATATATCCATTCACTTACCTGCACTTAAAGGGGTACTCCGGCCCCAAAACATCTTATCCCCTATCCGAAGGATGGGGGATAAGATGTCTGATCATGGGGGTCCCGCCGCTGGGGACCCCCGCAATCTGGCATGCAGTACCCACCTGTAAGTACTGCTGGAAGCGCTAGAGTCTCTTATGCCTCCCAACCACGGGGATGTCCCGCCCCCTCAATGCAAGTCTATGGGAGGGGGCGTGACGGCCGTCACGCCCCCTCCCATAGACTTGCATTGAGGGGGCGGGATGTGACATCACACGGTGGCAAAGTCTTGAAGTCACGATACTCCGTCCCCGTGGTCAGGGGGCATAAGACTGAGAGCCTCCAGCGCTTTCGGCAGTACTCACAGGTGGGTGCTGCATGCTAGATTGTGGGGATCCCCAGCAGCGGGACCCCCGCAATCAGACATCTTATCCCCTATCCTTTGGATAGGGGATAAGATGTCTTGGGGCCGGAGTACCCCTTTAATTTCACATGCACTTTCTGCTCTCTGCTGCCACCTCTGGTGGAACAGCATGATTGTAGTAAACTTCTAGTATTCTCTAGAATTCACTAGAACCTTCTAGTAAATAGGGGCGTTTATTATAATTAGCTTCCCACATAAGTCTAACTTTGCATGGCCTAATGATCTCAAAGCTATAGGATGTACATGTGCTGCTGCCACAGGCCACACTGCTTCAGAGCTTATAGATTCACTGTCTGGGGCTAGAGAAAAGTTGCTAAATTTGCCAGGATTGCGTGTATCAATACAGGCTACAAATATCCCATGTAAAGTCTTGACCTGAAGTTCTTACTTTTTTTATTCTTTGTACAGAACTTTCTACAAGAGACTGGGGGGTTAATGATCATTCAGAGCCCCTTTAGTAAATGTTTGCCTTTGTGGACCTCTGATTGGGCCAGATAAATGTGTTCTGTTCGGGCCCAACCTACAAAGTTTTTCCAAAGTTGTCTGGAAATCTAACATCTCAGGAACTGCTCAAGTAAACATCTACACTCCACACAGGTTTATTCCTTTGGTACCATGTACCATCTGTCCTTATCCACCTTTGGTACTGTTTTTTTGGAACCCATTATGGTGCAACACCCTTTGAGTCCCTGTGTCTAGATTTCTACTACACACATATCACCTTGGGCCTTCCATGCACCATCAGCAGGACATCATCACCAGGAAGAGGCCCAGGGACATAGACCATATACAAGATATACAAAGAGGCCGGGGGACATAGACCATATACAAGATATACAAAGAGGCCGGGGGACATAGACCATATACAAGATATACAAAGAGGCCGGGGGACATAGACCATATACAAGATATACAAAGAGGCCCAGGGACATAGACCATATACAAGATATACAAAGAGGCCGGGGGACATAGACCATATACAAGAAATACAAAGAGGCTGGGGGACATAGACCATATACAAGATATACAAAGAGGCTGGGGGACATAGACCATATACAAGATATACAAAGAGGCCGGGGGACATAGACCATATACAAGATATACAAAGAGGCTGGGGGACATAGACCATATACAAGATATACAAAGAGGCCGGGGGACATAGACCATATACAAGATATACAAAGAGGCCGTGGGACATAGACCATATACAAGATATACAAAGAGGCCGGGGGACATAGACCATATACAAGATATACAAAGAGGCTGGGGGACATAGACCATATACAAGATATACAAAGAGGCCGGGGGACATAGACCATATACAAGATATACAAAGAGGCCGGGGGACATAGACCATATACAAGATATACAAAGAGGCTGGGGGACATAGACCATATACAAGATATACAAAGAGGCCGGGGGACATAGACCATATACAAGATATACAAAGAGGCCGGGGTACATAGACCATATACAAGATATACAAAGAGGCCGGGGGACATAGACCATATACAAGATATACAAAGAGGCCGGGGTACATAGACCATATACGCTTGAGAGTCATTTATCCTTGAAATGTTGTGGTATTTTCTTATTTCTTTTAACGTGTTTCAGCGCACCGTTTTGGTTCACAGTGCGAATCATTTTAATATATTTTTGGTTCAAGAGATACCTTCATTATGCTTGTTTTCTGTTTACATTTTCTTTATAACCTGGACACATTTTTCTTTACAATGGTTGCTGTACATATTTGTCTCTAACATCCATCCTCAGTCATACCTCGGATGGACACGTGAAGATGAGACTCTATGAAGGTTATCAGCAAATATCTTGATGTTTTTTTTGTTTCCCTTTTTTTAGTTATTTATTTAGTTATTTATTTTTTTACATGCTTACTTTCTTTTTTATTTCTTTCATTTTTTTCTTCTTTTATTATACTATTCATCTTCTTTCCTGTAATACTTTTTAATGTTGATTGTATTGACATAGTATTTTGCATACTTGCTTTTCTTCTTTTTGTTAACAATTTTGGAAAACTGGAAAAATAAACAATTATATAAAAAAAGAAATGTTGTGGTAACTCTGGGGAACATACTTGGGGTCCAAACACTTGAACATGGTGACCTCTCTGCTGCTGAGGTAGGGACACTACAGGCATCAGCGGACCCTACCCAACACCACCTATGATCCTGCACTTCTCTTGCTGGTGGTATATCTTCTTCAGCAGAGGCGTAGCTTGCAGCTACTGGGCCCTAATGCAAAATCTGCAACAGGCCCCATATGCCAATTATATTCTCAAGCCAGAGGAAGCACTTCCTAGCGCGAAACTGGTCGCTTGTCTTTCACTCCTCCACGTCCATTGCCTATGTCTGTCCAGATGAATATCTTTGATTAAAATCTACATTTTTTTCTTGCATTAATTGTGGGTGAGTGCGATTTTTCTTTACTTCTCTATGTTGGATCATATGCCAATTATATTACTGGTCTCTAATGGGGCAGATGTGCTTTGGGCTGCTACCTCTATAGCTACGGCCTGTTCATCAGCCACCTTCAGTGAAATACCAAAACAATATTGAAGATTTTGTTTAACTCATTCAGCGCACATAAAGCATACTTGTCAGTCATGATTTTGCAGGGACAATCCTACAAACTGACCTGCAAAATGAGGGACCTATAACACTGCACACACTGATCTCTAATGCTGATCACTGGCGCGTATTAACCTGCCTGGATCTCAGGCACGGAGCAGTCATTCGTCGATCAGACACCGAGGAGGCAGGTAAGGGCCCTCCCGGTGTCCTGTAAGCTGTTCGGGATGCCGCGATTTCACCGCGGCGCTCCCGAACAGCCCGACTGACTAGCCGGGATAGTTTCACTTTCACTTTAGAAGCGGCGGTCAGCTTTGACAGCTGCTTCTAAAGGGTTAATACCGCACATCGCCGCAATCGGCGATGTGTGGTATTAGCCGCGGGTCCCGGCCGTTGATGAGCACCGGGACTGACGCGGTATGATGCGGGATCGCGGCGCGACCCCGCTTCATATCGCAGGAGCCGGCGCAGGACGTAAATATATACGTCCTGCGTCGTTAAAGGGGTACTCCGGTGGAAATTATTTTTTTTTTTTCAAATCAACTGGTGCCAAAAAGTTTAACAGATTTGTAAATTATTTCTATTTAAAAATATTAATCCTACCAGTACTTATCAGCTGCTGTATGCTCCACAGGAAGTTTATTTATTTATTCTGGAGTTCTTTTCTTTCTGACCACAGTGCTCTCTGCTGACACCTCTGTCCATATCAGGAGATGTCCAGACTACAAGCAAATCCCACTAGCAAACCTCTCCTGCTCTAGACAGTTCCTGATTAGTGTTGCTCGCGAATATTCGCAATGCAAATTTTATTCGCGAATATCGCATATTCACAATTACGAATACTCGCTTTTTTTTTCACAGTACACATCACAGTGATCATCCCTCTCTGCTTCCAGCTTGTGTGGTGTAAAGAAGGCTCTACTACTACTGTGTGAGACTGGCGCGCGAATATTTGCATATGCAAATATTCGCGAATATTGATCCCTCCTTTCTTTTAGCTTGTGGGCCAATGAGAATGATGCAAATACAGTTGTCGGAGATTAGCAACATATCCAGCAACCAATAGGAAAGTATCCCACCCCTTCGCTATGGGTGGGTTCACACCACGTTTTTACCCATACGCCCATATGGTAATTAATTTCAATGAGCCGGCCGGAGTGAAACGTTCGCTCCGGTCGGCTCATTTTTGCCCTTTTTTATGCGCTTTTCCAACTGGACCTAAAACCGTGGTCGTCTATACAGTGGTCTTCAAACTGTAGCCCTCCAGATGTTGCATAACTACATTTCCCAGCATGTCCAGGCAGTCAGTGCATGCTGAAAGTTGTAGTTTTGCAACATCTGGAGGACCAAACTGTTCTTCCCCAGTTGTTGCATAACTACAACTCCTAGCATGCCTTTCGGCTGTCAGTGCATGCTGGGAGTTGTGGTTTTGCAACTGCTGGAGGCACGCTGGTTGGAAAACCTACAGTTAGGTTTTGTTTAGGGATCGACCGATATCGTTTTTTTGGGCTCGATACCGATAATCGGTGCAGGTTAGGGCCGATAGCCGATAACTTATACCGAAATTCCGGTATAAGTTATCGGCTATTTATCCCCCCGCGACACTGCTGCAGATCATTGATTTAAAGCGGGCGCTTTAAATCAATGCACTGCAGTGGCTTTTGCGGTGCCATAGGCCGCCGCCACCACCCGCTTCTCTCCCCTTACTTGTCAGGGTGGTCCGGGCCATCCATCCTTCCTGTAGTGTCCGGTGGCATTCCGGGTGGAGGGTGAACCGGTCCGGGCTGTACTTCTACTCCGGGGTCCTCTTCTCCACTCCGGGCAGGCTCCGGCCTAGTAACGCAGCATAGACGCCGCTGCGCAGTGTCGCCCGTGCGCAGCGACGCACCTGGCGTAGCGGCGTCTATGCAGCGTACTAGGCTGGAGCCTGCCCGGAGTGGAGAAGAGGACCCCAGAGAAGGACAGCCCGGACCGGTTCACCCTCCACACGGAATGCCGCCGGACACTACACGAAGGATGGATGGCCCGGACCACCCCCATTACGGGTAAGTTAAATTTTTTTATTGACTCGGAGGGTGGGGGAAAAATCCATACCGTGGGAGAAAAAAAAAACGGTATCCGGTTCATACCGGTATACCGCCCAGCACTACGGTGGGGGTGCGACGCAGTGCGGTGGGGGCGGGGGGGGCGTGACATTTTCGGCTTATCGGCAAGGTAATTGCCGATACCGATAATGCCCAAAATCGTGATTATCGGCCGATAATATCGGCCATACTGATAATCGGTCGATCCCTAGTTCTGTTACCTAACTCAGTATTTTCCAACCAGTGTGCCTCCAGCTGTTGCAAAACTACAACTCTCAGCATGTACTGGGAGATGTAGTTATGCAACAGCTGGAGGTGCTCAATTACAACTCCCAGCATGCCGAGACAACTGTTTGGTGTTTGGGCATGCTACGATTTGCAGTTTTGCAACAGCGTGAGGGCTACAGTTTAGAGACCACTGCACAGTGGTCTCCAAACTGTGGCCCTCCAGATGTTGCAAAACTACAACTCCCAGCATGCCCAGACAACTGTTTGCTGTCTGGGCATGCTGGTAGTTGTAGTTTTGCAAGTTTTTTTCATGCGTGAATATATGTTTAGACTATACAGAAAATATATTGGCACGTATACGAATAATAATATATTTTCGCATATCTGAATAATATTTTCACATACGCGAATTTTCGCATACGCGAAAAAAAGTCGCGAATATAACGAATATGCGAATATAGCGAATGTTCACGCATATATTCACAAAATATTGTGAATTTGAATATGGCCTATGCCGCTCATCACTATTCCTTATACTGACAGAGGTGTCAGCAGAGAGCACCATGGTCAGACAGAAAGGAACACCAGAAAGAAATACAACTTCCTCTGTAGTATACAGCAGCTAATAAGTACTGGAAGGATTAAGATTTTTTAATAGAAGTAATTTAACTTTCTTGCAAAAGTTGATTTGAAAGAAATTGTTTTCCACCGGAGTACCCCCTGCTGCAGGGGCTGTAGAGTTAGTGTAGTTCATAATATTGTGTCTTTACCTGTGTGTTTGATGGTGGACTTGCAATTCTTCTCCCAATATTTATTTTTAACAGCATACAAAATTACTCAGGTCTCAGGTTTTCCCAGGTTGCAGTGCGGCCGAGACATGACATCACTACTCAGGTGTCCAAAGGGAGCCTGTCCTGCCTCAATGGATAGAGCAACTGCTGAGTGGGAGAGAGAGAGCATTTTGCAACTATTTGTATTTTAGCAACAGCTGGAGGCACCCTGGTTAGAAAACGCTGGTCTTTTGAATGAAATGTAGGTTGTTTGTGTTTCGCTGGATGGGGCGGCTGATGTGTGGGAGGAAGGAAAGTGATCTTGCACTTACAAACAAGGAACTATGGGATTTGTAGTTGAAGAAAGAAGCTCCAACAGGAAATACCAGTTCACAAAAAGCTAGCCCCAGTGTTATGGTAATCTCACACATAGCCATTTAGCCCCAAGACAAGCGCAGATCCTTCCTAAGCATGTCCATTACTGTCTGCCAGGTACGTACTAAAATCCCCTTATGGCGGAGAACCCCTTTAAACATCCGGATTTGGGCTTATAAAATGTATATATTGGACTTTAAAAAAAATACAAATAAAGCTGAAAGCTAATAGTCAGATGACCATGATCCAGCAGATCCACACTATGTTTTGGCAACTATTATTAAAAGTGACAGTGGTGACTGATATATATGCATTACCATTACTAACCTGCATTGCCTTTATTATATAGTTAAGAAGGAGTGGTCCGTGTCTTCTCCTCCTGTTCTGCATGAGGGTCCCTTTAACCCCTTAAGGACTCAGGGTTTTTCCGTTTTTGCACTTTCGTTTTTTCCTCCTTACCTTTTAAAAATCATAACCCTTTCAATTTTCCACCTAAAAATCCATATTATGGCTTATTTTTTGCGTCGCCAATTCTACTTTGCAGTGACATTAGTCATTTTACCCAAAAATGCACGGCGAAACAGAAAAAAAAATCATTGTGCGACAAAATCGAAAAAAAAAACGCCATTTTGTAACTTTTGGGGGCTTCCGTTTCTACGCAGTGCATATTTCAGTAAAAATTACACCTTATCATTATTCTGTAGGACCATACGGTTAAAATGATACCCTACTTATATAGGTTTGATTTTGTCGCACTTCTGGAAAAAATCATAACTACATGCAGGAAAATGTATACGTTTAAAAATGTCATCTTCTGACCCCTATAACTTTTTTATTTTTCCACGTACGGGCCGGTATGAGGACTCATTTTTTGTGCCGTGATCTGAAGTTTTTATCGGTATGATTTTTGTTTTGATCGGACTTTTTGATCACTTTTTATTCATTTTTTAATGGTATAAAAAGTGACCAAAATACGCTTTTTTGGACTTTGGAATTTTTTTTGCGCGTACGCCATTGACTGTACGGCTTAATTAATTATATATTTTTATAGTTCTGACATTTACGCACGCGGCGATACCACATATGTTTATTTTTTTTTTTTTTTACACTGTTTTATTTTTTTTATGGGAAAAGGGGGGTGATTCAAACTTTTATTAGGGAAGGGGTTAAATGACCTTTATTATTAAATGACCTTTATTATTTTTTTTTTATTTTTTTTTGCAGTGTTATAGGTCCCATAGGGACCTATAACACTGCACACACTGATCTCTCATCCTGATCACAGGCGTGTATTAACACGCCTGTGATCAGCATTATCGGCGCTTGACTGCTCCTGCCTGGATCTCAGGCACGGAGCAGTCATTCGTCGATCGGACACCGGGGAGGCAGGTAAGGGCCCTCCCGGTGTCCGATCAGCTGTTCAGGATGCCGCGATTTCACCGCGGCGGTCCCGAACAGCCCGACTGAGCAGCCGGGTCACTTTCAGTTTCACTTTAGAAGCGGCGGTCAGCTTTGACCGCCGCTTCTAAAGGGTTAATACCGCACATCGCCGCGATCGGCGATGTGTGGTATTAGCCGCGGGTCCCGGCCGTTGATTAGCGCCGGGACCGACGCGATATGATGCGGGATCGCGGCGCGATCCCGCTTCATATCGCGGGAGCCGGCGCAGGACGTAAATATACGTCCTGCGTCGTTAAGGGGTTAAAAAGGATCTGTGACCAACTCCCAAAATATGTGATTGCATTATTATTAAATATTTTAGGGCGCCCTCATCACACACCCTTTTACAGTTTCTTGATCCGTCCTTCCGTTCCCGAAATATGAGGGTTTATAGTTTGACAATTTAGGGAATCAGTCAGACGGGCGTGAACTTGATTTGAATAATGGGAGTGCCTATCAGGTAACAGGCGGGGTTATACAGTCAGGGGGTATGTATTCAACATATACACGCCTCAATGTACTACATTCACACCCCCTGACTGTATAATAAACCCTCATATCTCAGCAACGGGTGGGCGTATCAAGAAACTGTAAAAAGGGGTGCGATCAGGGCACCCTAAACTATTCTCATTTCATCTAATTTTTTTAAGCTGGTCACAAAAATATTGTTTGTTGTTTAACCCTTTAGACTGCGTGATAAATGGTGTCTAGAGCTAAATTAAATGCTGCCGGTTGATCAGTGAGGCTTATTGTAACCCTGTCACGTCATCGTGGAGGTACGAAAAGCTAAAATGGCGAAGGATGGTTCCCTTACCAGACGCCTGCCGCCGATCGCAGGCTCGCTAGTGTAGCCAGTGGATCGCCGATTTCCCTGTGTAATGCTACGCCGTAGGCATCTAAGTCCCAGACAGATAAATACTTTTTACCCAAATTTTTTTATCCCTAAATTTTTGGAGTACAGTTGGATTGGACTTACTGATCACTTTCACTGTAAGGAAGCGTTTTTGCAAAAAGTATGCCCCCCGCTGTTGCAAAACTACAACTCCCAGCATGCCCGGACAGCCGTTGGCTGTCCGGGCATGCTGGGAGTTGAAGTTTTGCTAACAGCTGGAGGCCCACTATTTGGAAAACACTGCTGTAGTGAATATTTAAAAAAATATATATTTTAACAACAATACTTTCAATGTTTACCGCCTACATTGGGGACTGAGATGTCGGGGACTGAGAGACATGTCAGGGACTGAGAGACACCACCGATGAACGGATGGTCACTTTATGTTCACGCTTCATTATAAGCACAAAATACACCGCACCGCTGCGCAGAAATATCTACATTCGGAACAAAATGTTCTTTCTATTTACGGAATTCCTATCGCTAACAATTCCATAAATATTTACAAGGTGTAGTAATCCATAGAAGTGGCATTTCCTCTGCAGTTTTCCAGCATTTTCCTTCGGAGCCGTACAAATGAATCAGAAGTTTATGGGTGTTTTCTTCTATTTCATTGTCCCGTTCTACGGCACAGAGTGAAGAATTGTAGAACAATAATGTGTTACTTAACAATCTCTAATCTCCCCTATGTTTTTCCTGAATAGTCTCTTCTTAGGTGATCGCTTCTTATATGACTAAGGGCTAATTCACGCTCCCGCTAGGACACTTTTTTTTTTATAATAAAGGAAAATTCCCATGAAAACAATAGAGAAAAGCTGAATCATGGCTTATAGTCGTCTGCCTGCCCGACTGACCGACTCCAGTGTGAAAGTTGCCTAATATGAAAGTCATTGCTACATTAATAAAAAATTTAAATATAATTTTTAAATTTAAATTTAATAAACAATTTTTCAAGAGCACATTATAATATATATATATATATATATATATATATATATATATATATACACACATATACTGCTCAAAAAAAATAAAGGGAAAACTAAGATAACACATCTTAAATCTGAATGAATGAATGAATGAATGAACTAATCGTATGGAATACTTTCGTCTTTACATAGTTGAATGTGCTCTGTTTGTATGTGTAGTGTGTATTTATATGGTGCCTGTTATGTATGTAGCATGATGCTTTTTGTCATGCATGTAGAGATACTAAAGAGATTGTGCAGCAGCTCTTCCTTTCTCCCAATCTGGCATTGAGCGTGGAGGGACATTGTTGCACGCCAGGTAAGACAATGGCCACGGAACCTAGATGACTCCCAGCAGGTATCCTAATAAGTAAAGTTGGTCATATATATATATATATATATATATATATATATATATATATATGTAGAACACGCTGGGCATTAGCCATTTCCTTGACAATTGTCTTGTGTGCCGCAACGTCCCTCCATGCTCCATGTCAGATTGGGCGACCTCTAAGGGTCAATTCACACGATGGAAATGTCAACAGGAGTGCGGAATCCAATACAAGTGTATACAAGTGTATGGGCTTTCATTTGAGGCGGAATTCCACTAGCAAAATTCTGCCGTGTGAATAGGCCCTTAAAGTGCATCTGTCACATAACTTAGCTCTATAAAACCGCCCTCACAGCCTAGCAGGGGTTAGTGCCGCCAATGAGGATCATGGTGTACAGGCAGTCAGTTTGACAGGATCACTGCACAGAGGATCACTGTCTGTTCCTCTTTAACACCAAGCAATGCTGCAAAAATCTTATTTTTTACAGAATAAAGCCACAACATTGCATAAAATAGGTATGGTTAGCATGGGGAAACTAACCCCTGTTGGGCTGGTGTGACAGGTGCATGTAAGCCTTGTTTACACTGGCCCATCAGTATTATGATTTGCTTATATGTGAGAAATCATAAGAATAATAATTGATGTGAGTTAAAAAAAAATCTGCAATATATAAAAAAAAACGTAACCGCTGAACTGGACCAACCGCGGTGTCTGATTGTGTGACAGGGTTATATTTAGAGGATGCAGTGTCTGGCAGTAATATTTTTAGAGGGTACAGTGTGTGGCAGTATTATATTTAGAGGGTACGGTGTGTGGCAGTATTATATTTAGAGGGTACAGTGTGTGGCATTATTATATTTAGAGGGTACATTGTGTGGCAGTATTACATTCAGAGGGTACAGTGTGTGGCAATATTATATTTAGAGGGCACAGTGTCTGGCAGTATTATATTCAGAGGGCACATTGTCTGGCAGTATCATATTCAGAGGGCACAGTGTGTATCATTATTATATTAAGAGGGTACACTGTGTGGCAGTATTATTATATTCAGAGGGTACAGTTTGTGGCAATATTATATTTAGAGGGTACAGTGTCTGGCAGTATAAATGAGGCATAGTCTGTAGCATTATTATATTTAGAGGGTACAGTGTGTGGCAGTATTATTATATTCAGAGGGTACAGTGTGTGGCAGTATTTCATTCAGGGGGTCCAGTATGTGGCAGTATTACATTCAGAGGGTATAGTATTTGGCAGCATTATAATGATTATTGTTTTGATATAGAGGATGAGGATCTGCCGATAAAGTGAGAAACCAATGATGTCTGGGTGTCAGACTCTGCAAAGAGTAGATATAGCTGGAAGAAGTCCTGGTGCTTGGACCAACAGAGAAGACGTCTCTTAGGTTATTGATATTGTGTATTCTCCTGACTGTCCCATCAGAGCTGTAGTCACTTGTTCTGCATTGATGATGGATGAAAATGCCCCAATCTGTGGCTCTCCAACTGTTGCAAAACTACAACTCCCATAGGGGGAGATTTATCAAAACCTGTCCAGAGGAAAAGTTGCTGAGTTGCTCATAGCAACCAATCAGATCGCTTCTTTCATTTTTAACAAGGCCTCTGAAAAGTGAAAGAAGTGATCTGATTGGTTGCTATGGGCAACTGGGCAACTTTTCCTCGGATCAGGTTTTGATAAATCTCCCCCTAATGCCTGAGACTCTCTAGATATGATGGGAGTTGTAGCTCAGCAATAGCTGGAGAGCCACTTGAGCCGAGGTGATCAGTGGGGGTCCCAGCAGTTGGATCACCACCAAAAAAATGGGCTGCTTATTTTAAAATGCCCGGCCTATTTTTGGTCCCAGTCCGGGTTTTGTGCAGGGGGGTAGGGGGCCCAGGGCAATTTTTTGCATCAGGGCCCTGTGCTTTATAGCTATGACCCTGTATTTATATACCTACTTTGAGAACTCCTTTAAGACAGTGGTACCTGGAATACTTATCACTCAAAGCCCCATTGATGTCAATGGAAGGTCCTGGCCAGGATTATTCTTTGCTCCCATTGACATCAACGGGGCTTTGATTCCATGAGAATTCTAGGCAGAATTTCCAAATGGAACATTTCGTTGTATAACCTCTTCCCATCTATGTTGGCTCTCTGGGTCTCTTCTCTTGCTGGTACTCTCTAGTCTGGTATGCAAATGGTCCAAAAGGGGTAGTACGTTTTCCTGGCCAGAACCAGAACTTCATGCTAAATTTTCACAGCAGCATTTCCACTCCAATTCAGCTCCAATTCTGTGCAGGATTTAAAAAAAAGAAAAAAAATCCCCACATCTCTGAAAAGGACAGCAGAATATACATAGCAGTCCATCTTAATTTCAGCAGTGTGGATGGGCCCTAAGATGTAAGAAGCTGAAAAGGCTTTCAGAAGCAGTGAAGACTAAAAGGGGTACTCTGCCCTGAACATATTATTCCATATACAAAGGATAGGGGATAAGATGTCTGATTGCGGAGGGTCTTTCCGCAAGGACCCCCTGCAATCTCTGGGCCGGCACTGTGGTGTTCTGCTAGCTGCTAGGAGCTTCTGTGTTTGTGATATCACACCTCCATTCTGGTCTATGGGAAGGGGCGTGATGGCTAGTACATAATTGTCGTGCCTCCTCCCATAAACATGAATGGCGGAGGCATTACGGCTGTGGTCGCCCGTCATCCGGCACGGAGCGAGTTCGCTCCATGCACTGGATGATTGGGATGCTGTACTGGAGATTGCGAGGGTCCCAGCGGCCGGACTACCACGATCAGACATCTTATCCCCTATTCTTTGGATAGGGGATAAGATGTTTAGGGGTGGAGTACCCCTTTAACATAAAATCAATATATCTTATCCCATAAGGCAGAATAAATGATACCATCACTAAGCATTCTTTCAGTTGCAAAGCATTCAGGTAGAGGATATAACTACCTAGGTGTAATATACAGGTCAGCCCCTTAATGGGGTACTCCAGTGGAAAACTATTTTTTTTAAATCAGCTGGTGCCAAAAAGTTAAACATATTTGTAAACGACTTCTATTTAAAAATCTTAATCCTTCCTGTACTTATCAGCTGCTGCATGCTCCAGAGGAAGTTGTATAATTCTTTTCTGTCTGACCACAGTGCTCTCTGCTGACACCTCTGTCCGTGTCAGGAACTGTCCAGAGCAGGAGCAAATCCCCATAGCAAACCTCTCCTGGTCTGGACAGTACCGGACACGGACAGAGGTGTCAGCAGAGAGCACTGGGGTCAGACTGGAAAGAACTACCAAACTTCCTCTGGAGCATACAGCAGCTAATAAGTACTGGAAGGATTAAGATTTTTTAAATAGAAGTATTTTACACATCTTTTTAACTTTCTACCACAGGTTGATTAGAAAAAAATTGTTTTCCACCAGAGTACCCCTTTAAAAACAGCTAGTGTGTATTTTCAGGGCCAATATCTCCCATAGGGAAGAACGTTACATGTCCATTTGGTATATTTTCCTCAAAAATAATATTTCGATGCGCTCTGGCAAGTCCCGAACTTACCCAAAGCGGATATACAGCGAGTAACAATAGGCATTTTGTGGGAAAAGCGATTCTATCTTTCTTTGTAGATGGATATGGGAATAAGAGAAAATATTCTTTAGGAAGAAGCAGAATGCTAAAATCTCTCTAGAGGGCAAATCTTTCTTGGTTGGCAGCAAATAGATTTCTTTTTTCCTGTTGAAGCTTCTTGAATAGAAAGGTCTGTGGCTCCTAAAATAGTCATCTGGGTAATGGTACAGGAAGTATTACTGATAAATGTATTTTTTCTGTGCTCGGAGTCGCTCTACATCTCAAATTCATTTTCCCCTAAAACTCTGCAGCTAAATGTTTACTGGGAGCCTATAGTTGTGGTAGTCTATGGGAGATGTATGTGTAGGATGATGATGAGAGTAGTAGTCTCTGATGAGTGGTTTAACCCAAAGTTACTCAGTAGACCTGATAATGTCCTTTTTGAAGGAAGTTGTTCCCTTTACACCAGAGGTCTCAAACTGTGGCCCTCCAAATATTGCAAATGTGGTGAGCTGGGTGAGGCAATGATGTAACAGGGTCTGGTGGTATTAAACCCATTTGTCGTGACGCCAGGGTGAGGTTTGCTTAGTATAGAAGACCCTGCCGCCAACCGGCCCAAAAACCGCAGGAAATAAACGGAATGTCCACAGCTTGATTTATGAGATAACTGGAATTTTTATTGAATTCGTATGCAAACAGTCTTTATAAACATACACTCTCTCCTGAGGTAACCGGGATGCAGGTTCCTCACAGGCTTTGCTGGGACTAATAGTGTTTAGCTTTAAGCAGGCCACTGTGCTACTAATTGTATGAGTTGAGTTAAATAGTAGTCACAAGGATTTAGAAAACAGAGCTTTATAACTCACGGTTTTAGTGGCTGCTGGTTCTTTAGGCTTTGGCCTAGTTGAGATGAATTGAGATATGCTGATTGTGCTTGCTTTGGATCCGGGAGATAAGAGAGTGAATTTAGTGACTACAGACCCTTATATACTAAGAGGAGCTGGACTAATCCCATTGGCTGCAACGCCTGTAAGTCCTGAACTCAGAGAACTCTGGGTACATCACATGACCCAGGAAGGTCCTAAATATCTGTACAACCATTATAATATATCACGTGACCTAGGTAGGTCCTATACATTTATACACTATACATAAATGCATTTCTGTATAGTGTAGGAGAGCCCTGTGGAATGGAGGGACTCTAACTGAGGGGACTTTAGACAGGGACAGGACAAGGTCCTGTACCGGGACACCTCACAAAACTTCTACTTCAAGCATGCCTGGACAGCCAACTACAATGTCTGAAGGGCCACAGTCTGAGACCACTGCTTTATACAAAGCCCAGGAAAAAAGACTTCTGTAACCAGGGTTGCTGTGTACAACTTTACTAGCACTAGCTTGGTTTCATAATACAGTGGTCCCTCAACATACGATGGTAATTGGTTCCAGGCGAACCATCTTATGTTGAAACCATCTTATGTTGAGGAATGAGGGATCACTTGAATAACTATACATGGAGGCACATACAGAGAAATGCTCAATGATACTCACATGTCCTTGCCGCTCCAGCCTGTCAGTTCGCCGCTCCTCTGCTGCCGCATCACCACAAAGCCGCTTCCCTGCGCCATCGCCATCATCATGTTGCCACTCACACCACCCCTATAGGACGACGGGGCGACGTGAGTGGTGACGTGATGACGGCGATGGAGAGCGGTGGCACAGGGCAGCGGCAGCAGAGGAGCAGCGTACAGACGGGTCGGAATGGTGGAGACATGTGAGTATCATTGAGTGGGGTACATGGGGCATATTAACTGGCTATCTGGCAGCATCTGAAGCAGTCAGCGCTGCCAGATAGACTTTTTTGCAATGGCGCCGACAAACAGAAGCATCGTATGTTGATGCTGCATTTGTGGTGTCGGACTGGATAATGTGTAATTAACCTTTTAGTGACGTCAGCGCGTGGTTGACCTATACACCACCCGAGTTAGGCCAGCTTCATCTGTGCCAGGCAGGGGGCAAATAATCACTCGGACACAAGGTTACGGTTAACTGGCTTTACTGAGGTTGGAAAGATGGTACAATCCGTTACAGCTCAGATCAGCGTAAACGAGTTGCAGGGTGAACTTAGGGAAGCTTATTGGCTTGCTGGGACTTATAGTTCATTGTGCTGTATATGACTGACTTAAATTGGTTTGCAGCCCAAGCTATACTTTAATGACTTGGACTTGACTAACTTGACTGAAGTAATCCCTGAGACTGTAGGCTTACCGCAAGGCTTTGACTTTCACCTATGTAGTGGGATTAACTGGTAGTGGATGTGTGGTTGCTGGACTAGGCCTCGGGCCTCCTTTCAGATCCACTCTTCACCAAACTGTACCTAACAATCTGAACTCTGAAATCTAGCTACAGTATATAAAGGGACAATTTAGAGCCTTCCCATTGGGCGGATAAGTCACATGTTCACCTCTGCATACTCCCCTTGACAACAAGGTCCTTGAAAACTGGTTTCTTAAGGTAACAAGTGCATTACCCCTCATATAACATTACATTACTTAGTGCATTATGGAGAGTTCTTAGGAGAGTGGGCCCATGACGGATATTGAAGCAGCATCTGCCACATAGGATGGGCAGGGTAACAAAAGAACATGTCATTCTGTACTGTGTCACCACAAACTCCCCCTCTAGAGTAAAGCCGTCCTCAGCGTAACGTCCTGGAGGACAGATGATGGAGAGATGGCCTTATGGGCTTTGGTTAGAACAAACAAAACATTTCCTGCGGCATTAGTGAAAACGTCCTGCACAGGTCTATATAAATTTTTTCCGGGGCATTGGTTGGAATGTCCTTCACAGGGTGTTAAACAATTGCAAGAGTTCATGTGGCATTTTTACAAATGTCCTTACATACTCCAATTGGGTGTAACAAAGTCAACAGGAAAGTAACGGTTATTGTAAAGGTTTGTTGTAAAGGGGTCATTTGTACCTTTGTACCAACACTTAACCCTTATAGTACTGATATGAACATTTAAAGCTTATGAAATTTTTTTTTGATAATGACAATAATATATACATATATGAAACCATATACAGACTATTTTATCATGTCATGTTGTATGACAAACAGTTACTGTGAAAGGCCGGCCAAAGCTACACACTTGTTTTTGTAGCCTAATACAATTTTAAGCGTAGTGGAGTGTATTGTCCTCCTCTCATAAGTGTAAACTGTACGTACACCTAAGTGGTATACGATTTTTTTTCATGTTAAACTAATTTGGGCCAGTTACTGTGAAAGGACAGCCAAAGCTACACACTTGTTTTTGTAGCCTAATACAGTTTTAAGCGTAGTGTAGCGTATTGTCCTCATCTTATGAGTGTAAACTCTACGTACACCTACATGGTGTACGATTTTGTTCCTGTTAAAGTCATAAGGACCTAGTTGCTCTGAAAGGCCAGCCAAAACTACACACCTGCTTTTGTAGCCTAATACAGTTGTAAGCATAGTGGAGTGTATTGTCCTCCTCTCATAACTGTAAACTGAATGTTCACCTACGTGGTGTACGATTTTGTTCCTTTTAAAGTCATAAGGGCCTAGTTACTCTGAAAGGCCAGCCAAAACTACACACCTGTTTTGTAGCCTAATACAGTTGTAAGCAAATACATACATACATTTAACTTCTCTTAGGATAAAATATATGGACCCAAATTTTTTTTTAAATCAAACAAAAGGAAACATGTGCAAAAAACACCACGTGCCACCTACACCACCAAGTATTGATGTGATGCAAAGACCTCTAAAAGGTGGAAGGAAAACAACATATGGTCCATTGTAACAGGTGGGGTAAAAACTACTCTTACCCTATTAATTCCCTTCTTGGCAAGTGTTACTCGCCCTAAAAAAGGATGGCCCCACACAGGAACCTCTCCCTATATCCACCTGAGGTTTTTGCATCACATCAATATTTGGTGGTGTAGGTGGCACATGGTGTTTTTTGCACACCTTTCCTTTTGTTTGATTTAAAAAAATGATTGGGTCCATATATTTTATCCTAAGAATAATATTAAAAGTTAAGTTTTACGTATCGCATATCCTCAATACTTACTTGTGCACACCAACACTTTGACAAAAGAGACCGTTTTTTTCTGCCTACCTGCCTCAGCTACTATTCTGATCCTGCCACCAGCCTGATGGCACACATCTGATGCCAAGTGCTCCTTCTTTCACCCACCTTCATCAGTGGGTACTGGTATTGCCACCCACCGCCTCACTCTGTCACCGGGTCACTTTCAGGACTTCTGATGCTGCTGATGCCACCTCCAGGCTGTGTCATTCTGCCACCAAATGTTCTTCTCATGCTGATGCCACCTCCAGGCTGTGTCATTCAGCCACTATATGGTCTCCTCATACTACCGCCACCTCCGGGTTGTGTCATTCTGCCACCATATGTTCTCCTTTTGCTGCTGCCACCTCCAGGCTGTATCATTTGCTGCTGCCACCTCCAGGCTGTATCATTGTGCCACCATATGTTCTCCTTGTGCTGCCGCAACCTCCAGGCTGTGTCATTCTGCCACCATATGTTCTCCTCATGCTGATGCCACCTCCAGTCTGTGTGATTCTGCCACTAAATGTTCTCCTCATGCTGATGCCACCTCCAGGCTGTGTCATTCTACCACCATATGTTCTCCTCATACTGATGCCACCTCCAGGCTGGGTCATTATGCAACTATAGGGTCTCCTCATGCTGCCGCCACCTCCAGGCTGTGTCATTCTGCCACCATGTTGTCTCCTTATGCTGCTGGCTCATTAATAAAATTTTTATGTTCACGATCTATTTAAAATCTTCAATTTACATTTAAAAAAAATATCTTTAATCTTTTCAATTGTGAGGCCCTATGGTCTCATCAGGCTGCTGCCCCCCTCTAGGCTCTGTCATTGTGCCGCCATCTGCATGTCATATTGAATAACATTATTTTACTAACACAGAACACTCCCTATGTGTGTTACGACAAGCCAAGTGTTTTCTACACACCTATTGAGGCTCTCTGTAGCCAGGAAATAGCCATTTTTAATAGTGATTTGCCGCAAATAAATTCGGATAAAACCGTATTTTTTTCTGAAAATTCAGCACATCGGCCGAATCAAATTTTTTAAAAAATGTGCTCATCTCTAATTACCTCTGCAGAATTCAATAGGCTTTTCAAAATAATTATAAAAATATTTTTTTTAAATGGCAGAAAAGCACCACTACAAATGCTTGTAAATGCCTTAAAAATCTATTAAAATGCTAGAAATTTTTATGCCAATTGAGCAGCAACCTGTTCTACATTTGTGGAGTTTTGCCATCAAGCCATGTCAATAATTGATGAAGTAGCGCCAGATACGAAACAGTGTCCGTCGAGGCGAGGCAGTGCGGGCGGTCCCTCTGATGTCGCACACGATGTCTACTCCAGGTAGTTATGAGAAATGATTTGATTATGGTATAATCTATTACTTGAGGTGGAACTATTGTACACCGGGAGTAGTACTGCTGTGCCTGATAGTTCATCTTATGTCATATCTTTACATTGATATAGATACACCTGTGCAATTGTTCTTGGGGTTCATGTTTTTTATGGGTTGTTAGGGAATTGTCCATGTCTTTTCTTTAAATACATGTCAATAAATATTTATATTTCATATTTATGGTTTTTATATTTTTTTGGGTAACACTTGTAGGTTGTCATTTCAATAATTGGCCCATCTATTGTCTACATTGAGAACTTTACCAGCCTACATGCTAAAATGAATAAAAAAATTGATAAATGAGATTTTCCTAAGCTGGACTTAACTATTAGACATTGTCTCGTAATTCAACAGGCACCAGTCACCTTCTTATCATACAGTAGAGATGTTTCTTAGTAAAAGGGCTGGTATCTCTAACAGACTGATGGGAATAGCGCTCCTGTATATTCCTGAAAATTCCTGGAAGAGAAAATGCTGCCCCTGCCAAAAAGCTCAGGATAGAGAGGAAGTCAATCATTTTCCAAGACAATGCTTGAAAGCGCTCTTTAAGAGCCACACTTAACTATTCATTTCTCATAGTTTAGACTGCCAAAACTCTATGGCCATCCATACCTGTCCATATGTATTATGCTGGCTGTACACATAGGATAGAAAGTGGTGGGATCTGTTTCCTAATGTATGCCATCACTTGAAAGAATGTATTCTATGGAGAAAAAGATAGAGCAGAGCTCCTCATAGGGCAATACGTTTGGAACAATGTAAATATGTATATGGTGAGGCTGTAAAACAAGTAAGTAGTCTCGCTCACCTTGTACTGTTGTGTATATAGACACAACAGCAATAAGCACGTGGTTTAAAGTGATGGTGGAGCAGCTTCCTGGAATCGGCAGCAGGTTAACCTGTCCGAGGTATTTGATGCAAGTGTTGGTGCTAGGCAGGAAAGGTACCAGGTTCTGTAGCGCAATCCACCACTCAGGCAACTTCTTGGGATAAAAAGTTCAATTTATTTAGCAAAAAACATAACGCGTTGCGAAGGTTTAGACCCTCTTCATCAGATGTACAGGCAATGTATGACCATGATTAAACAGAGCAGGTTTAAATGTGAAACAAGGGCGCCAATAAGCAACTAGGCTCCGCCCCCTAGTGGGCGTGGGGACTGTCTCACATACACAGAATCAAGCTAAGTTAAAAGATACTTTAAAATAGCATACAATCATGCTGCAGTAACGTCAATACAATAAATACAATATATAGTTTAAAAAAGAATGGTTATAAGATACGTTGGAAATATCAGAGTGTGTCTGTCGGCGTTCCGCTTTCATTAGCGGAGCCGTCGGCAGTGTGCACATGCGCAAACTCGGGAAGTTAATAATGATGACGGAAACCTAGTAGCACAATGTAGCGGCACGGTGTGTGTGCCGCTGGTACATTGTGTCAGCTTATAGGGAATAAGTGGGCTGCGGGGCACATTGACAGTGTCCCGCAGTGACTCAGCCTATATAGTTAGCAATGCATTGTCAGCATATATAATAGGATTAAGGTGAAGTGGAAGGACAATTTAAATGTATAAGATAATATAAAAGGAACATAATAAAATATATATGTTACATGGTATACAGGGGGAAAAAAAAAACCAGATAGCAAATAAATTAAATACAAGTATACTTGTGTTCGTATTATTATGATAAAAATATTAAAAATACCATTAAATTGAGAAAGAAAACCATACTGTGGGTACTGGAGGAAAGAGGATAATATAAATGATAGGACTCCTAACGGATAATATCCATTACTTCGTTCAGTCCATTGGGTATTAATGAATTTAATTTATATATCCAAAATGATTCTCTCCGTTGTAGTTTTTCAAACCTATTGTATGTATCCTCTGGAATGTGTTCTAAAATGGTTAAGGAAAAGGCTGAAAATTCCTTATTGTGGTATTGTGTTGCGTGTCTAGAGACGCTGTGTTTAATAAATCCTTTATGTACGTTGGATCTGTGTTTGTTCATAGGTAGTTAAATAGTGTTGAATAGTGCGACCTACGTATTGTAGTTTGCAGTCGCATTCTAATAGATATATCACGTGGGTTGTGGAGCAGTCCATCCTAGTTTTAATAGGAAAAGATTCCCTGGTGGAACTGCAAAGGAAATCTTTTTTACCGTTAGTAATATTTGCACAGCATTTGCATGTTGTCTTATAACATTTGTAATTCCCCGGGGTGAGATGGTTAGTTTTGCGTTTGTTAATGGATTCTTCTTTTAGACGACTAGGTGCCAGTATATTCTTCAACGTTTGGGCGCGTCTATAAGTAATAGAAGGTTGATTGGAAATATCGTTTTTCAGGAGGGGGTCTTGTAGTAAAATATTCCAATGTTTATTCAAGATACTGCGAATGCTGTTGTGTGATGCGCAGTAGGTCGTGATAAAGTTATTTTTGTAAGTGTCTTTGTTTGCTTCAATGGGATGATCATTCACTATGATGGGTGTCTTCTTCACGGTTGTTCTAGGGCCTATTAGGGCTCGTTGATATGCTGCTTTGATGATCTTTGACGGGTATCCCTTCTCCGAGAGTCTAGTTTTTATGATTTTGCTCTGTTCCTTATAATCCGAGATATCAGAGCAGTTCCTACGGACTCTATGGAACTGACCGTATGGAATGTTTAACTTCCATTTTTTATAGTGACTACTGTTGAAGGAGAGGAGACTGTTACAGTCTACTTTCTTAAAATAGGTTTTTGTGATGACTTTGCTGTTATGATTAGATAATTCCAAATCCAGATATTCTATAGAGGCTTTGCTACTTTTTCCAGATAATGTGATATTGAAATTGTTGTTGTTGAGGTATTTTGTGAAATCTGTAAATTCCTTGTCCGTTCCTCTCCAAATAAATAACAAATCGTCGATATATCGTTTATACAGTTTTATCTTGTTCTTCCAAGGGTGGTTGGTGTAAATGAGGGATTCTTCATATGACCCCATATAAAGATTAGCAAATGCTGGCGCAAAACGGGTACCCATTGCGGTCCCCTGGGTTTGTAGGTATATTTTATTATTAAAAGAAAAATAGTTGTGATGCAGAATATACTGAATGCTATTGCAAATGAATTCTTTTTGTACTGATGGCATTGAAAGGTCTTGGTTTAGAACTTTTCTGATGACACTTATACCCTTATCGTGTGGTATGTTGGAATATAATGAAGAGACATCTAATGTGGCCCATATGAAGTCGGGTTCCCATACGAAGTCCTGGAGGGTGGGTGTATCCTTGAGGTATGAATCTAACTTTATCACATATTTTTGTAAGATGATGTCAATATACTGAGAAAGATTACTAGAGATGGAGTTAATGCCTGCTATGATTGGGCGGCCTGGAGGGTTAACTGTACATTTATGTATTTTAGGAAGATGATAAAAAATCGCGGTTTTGGGGTTTGTAATGGTGATGAAATCCTTCTCTTTTTTATTGAGAATTCCATCATTAAAGGCTTTTTTAATAAGGTTGGCGAAGGTGACAGAATATTCCACTGTTGGATCGTGGGGTAAAGTGATGTAATATTTAATATCTCCAAGTATCTTCATGGCTTCCTTTATGTATGCTTCTCTATCTTGAACAATGATCCCTCCCCCTTTATCTGCGTTTCGAATTACAATATTGGGGTTTTTTGAGAGGGACTGTAGTGCTTCTTTCTCTTTCTGGTTCAAGTTTGATTGGAAATGATCACATTTACTGAGATCTCTCAGGTCCGATGCAACAAGTTCATAGAAAGTCTCAATGAAGGGACCCCTATGGTGGACCGGATAAAAGGTAGATTTGGGTTTGAGGGAAGTGGTGATAGGTGGTGGGTTCAATCCATTTTGGATATCAGATTCTTTGGGTTGATCTGAATAGTGAGTGTTGGGCATATTGAAATGTCTGGTTAAAGTTAGTTTTCTTATAAATTTATTCAGATCAACATAAACATCAAACTCGTTAATTTTACCAGCTGAACAGTATGATAGACCTTTAATTAAGGAGTTGTAGTTCCATTGAGTTAAGAAGATGTGAGGGTAGATTGAAAATTTGTTTATACTCAGTAGGTATTAATGTTGATGAACCTTGTTTTTCTTTGATTTTGGAATAAGAGTTTCTTTTCTTCTGGCTCCTCCTACCCCTTTGTCCTCTTTTGGTTTTTCTCTTTCTTCTTCCAATTCCTTCCGTTTCTGTGCCCTTGGGCTGTAGTAATTGGTGATGTAGGTGGTCATTGGGTCTTTCTTTATGGAGTACGTCGGGGCCGGGGTTAGGGCCATTGGTAATTCTAAAAAAGTGTGGAATGTGTAGAGGAACGGTTGTGGGGAGGACTGGGAGTATGAGGGGATGAATTATTCTCTGCAATGGAAATGGTTGAAGAATCAAGCTCAGACGGTTGGGTCTCACAGATAGTGATGAGGGATAGATCACTGGCTGAAATGTGTTCTGAAGACCGTAGTTCTACTGGCTGTGTGTCAGAGAAAAAGGTCGAGGGTAGAGATAGAGATGAGCATATTTGTGCTTGTTCAAATATTCTATCTAGTTTTTCTTTCTTTATAGATGTTTGGGAAGCCGATTGATGATTTCTGGGAGGTTTGGGAATACCAAGTGTTGATGGTACCTGTATAGATGTCGTTTCTTCATGAACTTTGAGCTCTTGTAGGATGGTAGCTTGATCCGATAACTTTTTGGATAATCGTGGAAATTCAGAGAGACCCAGTTCTTGGTTGGGATTGTCACCTTTGGCAGGATGGATTTCCTCTGATGTTACTCCGGTAGATGCACTTGAGTGACTGTCGTCTCTGGTGGAATTGGGTATAAGGACCCTCAGTTTCTGGCTGACCGGTGTGTTAGAGTTCCGATTAGGAGTGTTTTTGGTAGTAGCCTTATGGAATCTGCTATTGGTGAAGGCTCTAGTGTTTTGTGGACCGGTAGAAGAAGATTGATGATGTTTTGTTTGATTGGGTGTCCTGCTAGAATGATTTCTAGAGTGTTTATAGCGGTGTGGTTGTCCATTGGTTCGGTTTTTCTGTTCCATTCTATATGTTAGTTGTTGTGGTTGTTCTCGTCTGGGTACATCTTGTCCAGAGGGGTTGGGGGGGTTGGAAATTTCCACCACCTCTTTGTCTTTTAGCCAGTACTTAATATTACCGGTCCTATAATCTGATCTGTCACGATTTAGTTTGTGGACTTTCTTATCCAGAATTTCTTTCTCAATATTGAGAATCCTGAGGGTTAGAACCCGATCGAGTTTAGCAAACTCACTGTGATGTCTATTTGCCAGGAGAAGTTGAACTCTTTCAGCGATTTCTTTGTTCAAGGACTGACATACAGCTTCCCTTTTGGTGATGAGAAGTTGTATGGTGTTTATGGCGAAGTCATGCATCATCGTATTCCATTGATCCACAACTATTTTTCTTTTAATAATAAAATATACCTACAAACCCAGGGGACCGCAATGGGTACCCGTTTTGCGCCAGCATTTTCTAATCTTTATATGGGGTCATATGAAGAATCCCTCATTTACACCAACCACCCTTGGAAGAACAAGATAAAACTGTATAAACAATATATCGACGATTTGTTATTTATTTGGAGAGGAACGGACAAGGAATTTACAGATTTCACAAAATACCTCAACAACAACAATTTCAATATCACATTATCTGGAAAAAGTAGCAAAGCCTCTATAGAATATCTGGATTTGGAATTATCTAATCATAACAGCAAAGTCATCACAAAAACCTATTTTAAGAAAGTAGACTGTAACAGTCTCCTCTCCTTCAACAGTAGTCACTATAAAAAATGGAAGTTAAACATTCCATACGGTCAGTTCCATAGAGTCCGTAGGAACTGCTCTGATATCTCGGATTATAAGGAACAGAGCAAAATCATAAAAACTAGACTCTCGGAAAAGGGATACCCGTCAAAGATCATCAAAGCAGCATATCAACGAGCCCTAATAGGCCCTAGAACAACCGTGAAGAAGACACCCATCATAGTGAATGATCATCCCATTGAAGCAAACCAAGACACTTTCAAAAATAACTTTATCACGACCTACTGCGCATCACACAACAGCATTCGCAGTATCTTGAATAAACATTGGAATATTTTACTACAAGACCCCCTCCTGAAAAACTATATTTCCAATCAACCTTCTATTACTTATAGACGCGCCCAAACGTTGAAGAATATACTGGCACCTAGTCGTCTAAAAGAAGAATCCATTAACAAACGCAAAACTAACCATCTCACCCCGGGGAATTACAAATGTTATAAGACAACATGCAAATGCTGTGCAAACATTACTAACGGTAAAAAAGATTTCCTTTGCAGTTCCACCAGGGAATCTTTTCCTATTAAAACTAGGATGGACTGCTCCACAACCCACGTGATATATCTATTAGAATGCGACTGCAAACTACAATACGTAGGTCGCACTATTCAACAGTTGCGACTACGTATGAACAAACAGAGATCCAACGTACATAAAGGATTTATTAAACACAGCGTCTCTAGACACGCAACACAATACCACAATAAGGAATTTTCAGCCTTTTCCTTAACCATTTTAGAACACATTCCAGAGGATACATACAATAGGTTTGAAAAACTACAACGGAGAGAATCATTTTGGATATATAAATTAAATTCATTAATACCCAATGGACTGAACGAAGTAATGGATATTATCCGTTAGGAGTCCTATCATTTATATTATCCTCTTTCCTCCAGTACCCACACTATGGTTTTCTTTCTCAATTTAATGGTATTTTTAATATATTTATCATAATAATACGAACACAAGTATACTTGTATTTAATTTATTTGCTATCTGTTTTTTTTCCCCTGTACACCATGTAACATATATATTTTATTATGTTCCTTTTATATTATCTTATACATTTAAATTGTCCTTCCACTTCACCTTAATCCTATTATATATGCTGACAATGCATTGCTAACTATATAGGCTGAGTCACTGCGGGACACTGTCAATGTGCCCCGCAGCCCACTTATTCCCTATAAGCTGACACAATGTACCAGCGGCACACACACCGTGCCGTTACATTGTGCTACTAGGTTTCCGTCATCATTATTAACTTCCCGAGTTCGCGCATGCGCACACTGCCGGCGGCTCCGCTAATGAAAGCGGAACGCCGACAGACACACTCTGATATTTCCAACGTATCTTATAACCATTCTTTTTTAAACTATATATTGTATTTATTGTATTGACGTTACTGCAGCATGATTGTGTGCTATTTTAAAGTATCTTTTAACTTAGCTTGATTCTGTGTATGTGAGACAGTCCCCACGCCCACTAGGGGGCGGAGCCTAGTTGCTTATTGGCGCCCTTGTTTCACATTTAAACCTGCTCTGTTTAATCATGGTCATACATTGCCTGTACATCTGATGAAGAGGGTCTAAACCTTCGCAACGCGTTATGTTTTTGGCTAAATAAATTGAACTTTTTATCCCAAGAAGTTGCCTGAGTGGTGGATTGCTCTACAGAACCTGGTACCTTTCCTGCCTAGCACCAGCACTTGCATCACTTGAAAGAAGCACCAAAGACCCTTTTTTTCCCTCCCTGGACATAAATGCTGCCAGACAATATGGCCGCAGCTTACGACCCAATCCCCCCCACCCCCACCCCTCCGCCACATTTCATATGATAGTAGGCATTGATTTTAGGTCTTTATAGTGGTTTGAGCCTATTTTATGATAACGATCTCTAAAAGCAGATAAAAGATAAACCTTTGGCTTTCTGAATTCAGCACTAGGGGGAGCTCGGGAGCTAGCTGCATACTAGTTTATCATTGAGTTCAATGCATAAACAGTATACAGACACAATTTTACTGTATATGATTTGCCTTAATAAGGATTTGGCTTACAAAAATTGTCTACTATGATAAATAGATCTTTGTGTTTTGATACTGAAGGTGCCAAAAATTTTTGCCTTTTTAAAGCAGATTTAAAGATATTTTCTAAAGCTGCATCATTATCATAGTACTTCTGGAATTTGTATAAAATCCCAGGAATCTGCTAAGATAAGCCTTGTCTTTGAAGGAAGCCATCTACTTGTAGGATAGGCCTATTAATGGCACAGTGTGTACATAGGTATACTAGGCTGAAGCTGTTTTGCCTCCATTTAGACTATTTTTCAGAAGAAATTAGTGATTTCAGTCTCTCAAGGCTCAAGATTAGTCTATAGCAATATGGGAATTAAACTGTAAAATTTATATTTATAATTCAACGTATGTATGTATAAATGTATGTATGTTCAAGTTTAACTTACAAATAGCAGGAGATATTTCATTTAAACTTAGTACACATTACGTATGTGTCAACTAAAAAGGAAGTAGAGTTAAATCAACCCTGACCAACCCCCTATGTGAGGATACCGGTACATCGCCTAATCACGTTGCTCTAGTGCTGTGGGGATTGCCTTCGGACTAACGTGATGGTTAAAGTATAACTTAACTGGCCAGCAGGCAGGTGCAGAGAACAGTTAGTGCTGGGGGCAGGATATGAGGTTGGGATATGAGGGCGGGATCTGGGGGAGGGATATGAGGACGGGATATGAGGACAGGATATGAGGATGGGATATGAGGGCGAGATATGAGGTAGGGATGTATGGGGGTGAGATTTGAGGACAGGATATGAGAACTGGATAAAAGGTCGGGATACGAGGATGAGATAAAAGGACAACATATGAGGATGGGATATAAGAATAAGAATGAAAGAATGGGATATGAGGTCGGGATATGAGGACGAAAGCATCATTCTTGCTTTTCCTCTCCCACAAGGTTTAGGTAGGAATACCAGGCACCACCAGGTAAGAATAAAAGCCAGTGGCTGTGTAAAGTACAAGAGCCAAGGTGTACATTTTCCTCCACATCTATTCACCACTATTGTTCTACAGAAACTTTAATAGCAACCCATATACTAATTTCTCATGTTAAGTGCTAAAACTCAATATTTAGTTTAGCTAGAGATGTGAATCTGGTACTGTAATAAATTTGCATTTATGCAATACGTGAATGAGTTTCAATGTTCTGGTAGAAACCCCATGTATGGCGTCTGGGTGCTGCTCAACTATAAATGTCTGTTGTAAAAACATTTATATGTGGAAAATTCATAAAAGAGCGCTCACCCTTTGATTTTAAAATAAAATCATTTATGAGAATTTCTTTAAAGGGGTAAACAAATTATTTCTAATCAACTGGTGCCAGAAAGTTGAACAAATTTGTAAATTACTTCTTTTTAAAAATCCTAATCTTTCCAGTACTTATCAACTGCTGTATGCTCCAGAGGAAGTTGTGTAGTTCTTTTCAGTCTGACAACAGTGCTCTCTGCTGACACCTCTGTCCATGTCAGGAACTATCCATAGTAGGAGTAAATCCCTATAGCAAACCTCTCCTGCTCTGGACAGTTCCTGACACGGACAGAGGGGTCAGCAGAGAGCACTGTGGTCAGAAAGAAAAGAACTACACAACTTCCTCTGGAACATACAGCAGCTAAGTACTGGAAGGGTTAAGATTTTTTAATTGAAGTAATTTACAAATCTGTTTAACTTTCTGGCACCAGTTGATTACAAAAAATAGTTTTCCACCGGAATTCCACATTTAAATGGCGGTATGGGATCAGACATGGACAGAGACCAAGTTAGCATGCTGGGTGCTGTGTCAGTAAAGCTTGACAAAGTGCCTAGCAGTGCGAAACATTCCGTGTTAAGTTTGTCAAGGTCCAATCCTTCTATGACATTTTAAAGGAATTATCATAAAGAATTATATTTGAACATCAAAGGGTGAGTGCCACTTTATGAATTTTCTACTCACAAATGTTTTCAATATTTATTGGTATTTGAAAAAAAAAAATTATGAATGCATTTTACAGCTATTAGTTTTAATATCATCTCCGCTCTACTATATGTCATTCAGTACAATAGATATCTCTTTCTTCTAGAGTAAAAAATACAGATTAGAGACACAGCTCTCTACAATGTGGCCCCTTCTCAGAGGCATAACTTGTAACTTCTGGTCTCTTATGGGGCAGATGTGCTTTGGGGCCCCCTTAGATACCTGGGTCCGATGCGACTGCTACCTCTGCACCCCCTATAGCTACGCCCTGCCCCTTCCTGTGTCTCTCATAATCTCTTTCTATTATTTCTCATGTTTTTATACTTATCTTTTGACCTTTTTCTTGCCCTTTTTTTAAAGACTTCTCCCGTGCTGTACCCAAACCAAGGAATAGATACAATCACTAGGCAGAACTTACATGATGAGGTCTAAGATGCAAACCAATAAATTCTGTAGGATTTCTTCAGAAATTGTGGCCTCCCAAGGATTGTCTTGCAATGTTGGAATAAAATTTAAGTGTAATCGTGTTGTGACTTCCTATACACAAGCCTGGAAAAATAGCATGCTGTTCTTCTTTCTCTACAGTTTCTTAAAGGGGTAATTCCCCCCTAGACATCTTACCCCCTTTGTCTAGAGGATAGGGGATAAGATGTCTAATCATGGGGGTCCCGCATCTGCGGACCCCCTCAATCTCCCTGCTGCACCTGGCGTTAGTTTAGAGTGTCGGGTGCAGCACCGGAAGCTTGTGACGTCACGGCCGTGCCCCGCTCATGACGTCACAGGCATGCCCCCTCAATGCAAGTCTATGGGAGGGGCATGACGGCCATCACACACCCTCCCATAGACTTGCATTGAAGGGGCATGGCTGTGACGTCACAAGCGGAGCGTGAACGTGACGTCACAAGTCTCCGCCCCACATCGCCAGTCATCTGGGACGGAGCGAAGTCTGGGGTGCCACAGCCGAGATAACGGGGGTCTCCAGGTGCGGGACCCCAGCGATCAGACATCTTATCCCCTATCCTTTGGATAGGGGATAAGATGTCTAGGGCCAGAGTACTCCTTTAAGTGTGGTATGTTAAATGTGACTTTTCTAGCTTTTACTGCACTTCACAGGAAGGAAAACAATCATGGAGTGCGAGCCAGAAAGAATAATGAGAAGAAGAGATAGAGACACCAGGAAATGTTCGTTTTACTGGATCACTTGTAGGAGAATTGTAACAACAAGCAAGCCAATGGTGACCTCCTGCTATTACAAAGCATAACATGAATACAGGGTGGGCCATTTATATGGATACACCTTAATAAAATGAGAATGGTTGGTGATATTAACTTCCTGTTTGTGGCACATTAGTATATGTGAGGGGGGAAACTTTTTAAGATGGGTGGTGGCCATTTTGAAGTCGGCCATTTTTAATCCAACTTTAGTTTTTTCAATAGGAAGAGGGTCATGTGACACATCAAACTTATTGGGAATTTCACAAGAAAAACAATGATGTGCGTGGTTTTAACATAACTTTATTCTTTCATGAGTCATTTACAAGTTTCTGACCACTAATAAAATGTGTTCAATGTGCTGCCCATTGTGTTGGATTGTCAATGCAACCCTCTTCTCCCACTCTTCAAACACTGATAGCAACACCGCAGGAGAAATGCTAGCACTGGCTTCCAGTATCCGTAGTTTCAGGTGCTGCACATCTCGTATCTTCACAGCATAGACAATTGCCTTCAGATGACCCCAAAGATAAAAGTCTAAGGGGGTCAGATGGGGAGACCTTGGGGGCCATTCAACTGGCCCACGACAACCAATCCACTTTCCAGGAAACTGTTCATCTAGGAATGCTCGGACCTGACACCCATAATGTGGTGGTGTACCATCTTGCTGGAAAAACTCAGGGAATGTGCCAGCTTCAGTGCATAAAGAGGGAAACACATCATCATGTAGCAATTTCGCATATCCAGTGGCCTTGAGGTTTCCATTGATGAAGAATGGCCCCACTATCTTTGTACCCCATATACCACACCATACCATCAATTTTAGTGTTCCAACAGTCTTGGAGGGATCTATCCAATGTGGGTTAGTGTCAGACCAATAACGGTGGTTTTGTTTGTTAACTTTACCATTCACATAAAAGTTTGCCTCATCACTGATCAAAATCTTCTGCGTAAACTGAGGGTCCTGTTCCAATTTTTGTTTTGCCCATTCTGCAGCCCCTGAAACTACAGATATTGGAAGCCTGTGCTAGCATTTCTCCTGCGATGTTGCTATCAGTGTGTGAAGAGTGGGAGAAGAGGGTTGCCTTGACAATCCAACACAATGGGCAGCACATTGAACACATTTTATAAGTGGTCGGAAACTTGTAAATAACTCATGAAAGAATGAAGTTACGTTAAAACCAAGCACATCATTGTCTTTCTTGTGAAATTCCCAATAAATTTGATGTGTCACATGACCCTCTTCCTATTGAAAAAACTAAAGTTGGATTCAAAATGGCCAACTTCAAAATGGCCGCCATGGTCACCACCCATCTTAAAAAGTTTCCCCCCTCACATATACTAATGTGCCACAAACAGGAAGTTAATATCACCAACCATTCACATTTTATTAAGGTGTATCCATATAAATGGCCCACCCTGTACAACGTACTACAAGGGTTAAACGTCACTGGCAGATCTAGTATTGACCTATATTTACACAAAGTCTGAAATCACAGACAAGAGGACCAATTTCCCTGTAATTTCCCGGGAAATTATAACAAATATTTAAAGGGGTATTCTGCCTATAGACATCTTTTCCCCTATGGCCCTATGTTTTTTTTTATTTTCACAAAAAGCAATCAAAAACTCTCATCTACGTCAAATTAGTAGACCCAACACAGCTCCATAGGCAGAGAAATAAAACAAGTTATATGAGTCAGAACAGGGTAATTTTAGGCATACTACCCTATATACTCGAGTATAAGCCGAGTTTTTCAGCACGATTTTTCGTGCTGAAAACAACCCCCTCGGCTTATACTCGAGTGAACTCTCCGCCCTCAGTGGACTTCAACCTGCGGACCTCCAGATGTTTCAAAACTACAACTCCCAGCATGCCCGGACAGCCATCAGCTGCGAAGGTTGAAGACCACTGCCCGGGCCTTCGTCATCAGCCCCCCCTCCCCCCTTTAGTTTTGTACTCACCTCCGCTCGACTAGACGTTCGGGTGAGTTGGTCCGGGCCATCTGTGCTGCAGGACCGTCCGGTGGGGAGGGATAGTCGTTCCGGGCTGTCCATTTTCACCGGGTGGGCCTCTTCTCCGCGCTTCGCTTCCCGGCCCTGGAATAATGATGTTGCCTTAACGACGACGCACAGGGACGAGCTCACCCGAACGTCCCGCCGAGCGGAGGTGAGTACAAAACTAAAGGGGGGAGGGGGGGCTGGATGATGACGAAGGCCCGGGCAGTGGTTTTCAACCTACGGACCTCCAGATGTTTCAAAACTACAACTCCCAGCATGCCCGGACAGCCGATGGCTGTCCGGGCATGCTGGGAGTTGTAGTTTTGGAACGTCTTGAGGTCCGCAGGTTGAAGACCACTGTTAAATCAGACATTGACAAGCGGTGATGATGAAGTGGGTGGTGTGGGATGATGACAGGGTAATAATGACAGGGGGGGATGATGAAGGGGGATGATGACAGGGTAATGATGAAGGGGAGACTGATGAAGGGGGGATGATGACAGGGTAATGATGAAGGGGGGGATGATGACAGGGTAATGATGAAGGGGGGATGATGACAGGTGATGATGATGAAGGGGGGAAGATGACAAGGTGATGATGATGAGAGTGTTAATGACGGGGGTCTGGATGATGACATGGGGGAGGATGTATTTCCCACCCTAGGCTTATGGTCGAGTCAATAACTTTTCCTGGGTTTTTGGGGTGAAATCAGGGGCCTCGGCTTATATTCAAGTATATACGGTAGGTATTTAAAAAAATATAATGTTAATTAAAAAAAACTTGTAAATATTATAGTTTTATATATTATATATAGTGGTTATTATAATGGTCATAAATAATATAACCATTGTCATTGTTCTATCCTGAAGTATCAAGATAACATGTCAGTTTAACCTCGCGATGAATGATTTCACCTCACAAATAGTTTCTTTTCCAATTTTGCAGCATTTTAAAGGAGAACTCCAGAATATAAAAATTGTCGCCCATAGTGGGCAGTAAAAAAATAAATATGTTCATACCTTCCTCCGCTCCCCTGGGGCCTCGGCTCCGGCTCCGGTCTCCGCCGCTATCCACTTCCTGGTTGCCGGTGGTCGGATGAATCATACTGCACTCAGCCAATCACCAGCCGAAGCGAAGTGAGACTCGGCCGGCGATAGGCTGAGCGGCAGTGTGAAAACGCTTCAGGACACAACATTTTTCACTACACCGGCACCTGCGGCCGGGGCCGAAAAAGTCACACTGCTGCTCAGCCTATCACCGGCAGAGTCGGGACTTCGCTGCGGCTGGTGATTGGCTGAGCGCAGTATGATTCATCCGACCACTGGCAACCAGGAAGAGGATCACGGCGGAGACGGGAGTCAGTTACCGGAGGCCCGGGCGAGCAGAGGAAGGTATGTACATCTTTATTTTTTTTACAGCCGGCACTATGGGGGACAATTTTTATGTTCTGGAGTTCTCCTTTAAGGAAAAATGAAGGGTGTAAATGCAAAATGTAATTGGTCCTGTAAAAAACTAGCCCTCATATGCGTAGATGTCAAAATAAAAGAGTTACCGGCATTAAAATGCAAGGAGGAAAAAGGGGTTAATAACTGGGTGTTTTGCTGTATATATTTACTGATTTTGGACATTTTTTAGCAATATAGTGAGAGCGGTTTTCAATTTACAAAACATATTTAGAAAGTGAAAAACACATTAGAAAAAAAGCCATTTACTGTGATTAGGATCAGTTTACAGTAGTTAATGGATCTTTTTGTCTTTGATTTTTCAACCATCTACAAATAAAAAATATGAGTAACAATAGAGAAGTATTATGAAACATGGAAAACAAGACTGCTGATGGCCGTGTAGAAGTTATTTTTAGCTATAATGATTGTAATATAAACAAAAAATTAACGCTTTTAGTAAAGGAACCTCTTTATAAGCCAAAGAAAACGACACAAAGCAAACGCCCGAGATTCAATATGAGCGTGAAGCAGCCAACACGAGGTCTGGCCGAGGGCAGAGAGAGGTTAGTGATCATAGCTGTTAGGTTTCCTTCCTTCGGGGAAGTGTTAATAGATTTCCTATGGCATGCTTCTCGAAAAGCCGCTCGCATAGTCATAGGGGAACGGTTTCCCTGTGAAACAGAGCCAGACTACTTGACTACATTCCCAAAACTACTGTAGTGAAATAGCAATTGTGATATTGTATTGACCTTTATTGTATTGACTTTTAAAGTGTACCTGTCAAAAAATTAGTAAGAATTTGCCTAAGAGTCTCCATTAGTGTTGCTCGCGAATATTCGCAATTCGAATATTATTCGCGAATATCGCATATTCGCGAATTCGCGAATTTCGCGAATATAGCGCTATATATTCGTAATTACGAATATTCGTTTTTTTTTTTTTGTTTTTTTTCTTCACAGTACACATCACAGTGATCACCCCTCTCTGCTTCCAGCTTGTGTGGTGTAAAGAAGGCTGTAATACTACTGTGTGAGACTGGCGTGCGAAAATTCGCATATGCGAAAATTAGTATATGCTAATTTTCGCATATGCGAATTTCCACATATGTTAAGTTTCGCATATGCGAATTTCCACATATGTTAATTTTCGCATGTGCGTATTTCCGCATACGCGAAAATAAAACGAGGATATAACGAATATGCGAATATTCGCGAATATATGACGAATATTCGTCCATATATTCGCGAATATTCGCGAATTCGAATATGGCCTATGCCGCTCAACACTAGTCTCCATACTCTGCTCCTGCCAGGTAGATCAGTTAGTCGGAGTTTGCTCTGATAGGGACTGTAAGAAACGTTTAGGTCCAGACAACAACCCGCTCCATCTAAATCCTGTTATGCAAGATAACACAGCCTTGTCTGCACCAGAGAACCAAGTCAAGTTCTAGTTGCTAGACTCTTCTACCCTGAGGCAGATCTGGGTCAGGATCAAGGTAATCACGGCAGAGTTTCAGGTGGTTTTAATCCAAAAATATATTCAATCCACGATGAGAGGGAATTTACCTTCAAGTATCCCGGTTTCTGCTCCAAAAAGTATCGACTAGTCAGAAGTGAGCAACATTCAACCAAGGGCCATTCTGCATACACTAATCTCTATGTGGACTTCCAGCCAGAGTTAGTGCCACATGGCTGTCATGTCACAAATTCCTTCAGTGTACACCCTGAGATAGGGAATTATGGCACAATTATGCCACTATTCTAGACTCCTGTTACAAAAGTGGCACACACTGTGAAGGGGGCCCACCAGGTTAGTTAGATTACCCTGTTACACATGTGACACAACTATATACTTTTCAACATAGACTACTTCCCTCAGCTTGCCTGGTTTAAACCCCTCTTGTGGGAACATATATGGACTTCCTTTCCCTTACTTTTCTTTCTCATTAAAGTACATACTCCTCTCTACTATGCAATGGCATAGCGCTAAATGAAAAACACTGAACTAAACAGGCTGGCACAGGGCTGAGCTGATGATTTACACAGTATACTACTGTAGATAGCATGTGGAGAAAGAAGGGGCTATCAATGCACTGGTTTTATGAGCAGAAAGAAAAGAAATAGCAACAAAGGAATCACAGCAAGGAAAGGGTTATACTGAGCACTGAGATTATGCTGTTGTTTGTGCTGAAAAGGGAGGGGGGTTGCAGCACTTTGGACATACAGCAGTAGGTACACTGATATTTACACAAGGTACAGCTACTCTGAGCTTTATGGGTGGTCAGAGATGATAAAGAAGCATTGAAGGATAGTGTGTATCATCTATAGCAGACAGACTAGCTCAGCTTGCAGGTATACAGCACAGTCTTTCTTAGTCTTTCTTTTTTTCTCCTGCACAAAGCACATGATAAACTTAGTGGCCAAGACTAAAGGCTATTTTTCTGGGCTAAGAAATCATTTTTGGCTAAAGAAGTGATTTACAAATATATTAGTAATCTGACTGTCAAACCAACAATCTACCAGTATAGCATGCCTGTGGCAAGCTGTAATAGTAGATAAAATAATGCAGCAATATAGGCCTTCAAAAGGCCTGGGGTTGCCATAACAACCTGCCAATATTGCAAAGCGGAAGGGCCAATCTGAACCCCAACAGATGTGTCATATTGTTTACTAGATGCAGCAATCACTATTGATCATGGCATCTAAAGGGTTAACTGACTGGTATTGGAGTGCTCATTGTAAACATTTTAGTTATTCTGCAGCGAAAAGAGAATATACTTAAAGACTTCACCGACGTATCTAAGATATTTGTCAATAAAAATAATGGAAAAGGTTTAAAAAAATCCTTAAAAATTAGGTTAGCCCTCTGGTATGATTTTTTTTAATACTTTACATTAAAAAAGATATTTGATGAACTTTATGAGTGCCTATCCTCTTACTTTTTTACTCCTATTTGCCTTTGTGCTTTTCGGTGTATGATTTATGCTGTATGGGAAAGATTTATCAAAACCTGTCCAGAGGAAAAGTTGCTGAGGTTCCCATAACAACCAATCAGATTACTTCTTTCATTTTTGAAAATGTCTCTGAAAAATTGAAAGAAGCAATCTGATAGGTTGCTATGGGCAACTCAGTAACTTGTCCTTTGGACAGGTTTTGATAAATCTCCCCCTATATGTTGCTACTATTTATGCTCTATGGGGAGATTTATTAACCCCTTAAGGACGCAGTACGTCCTGGTGCGGAGGTACTTAACACACCAGGACGTACATTTACGTCCTAAGCATAACCGCGGGCATCGGAGCGATGCCCGTGTCATGCGCGGCTGATCCCGGCTGCTGATCGCAGCCAGGGACCCGCCGGCAATGGTCGACGCCCGCGATCTCGCAGGCGTCCGCCATTAACCCCTCAGGTGCCGGGATCAATACAGATCCCAGCATCTGCGGCAGTGCGCGATTTGAATGAATGATCGGATCGCCCGCAGCGCTGCTGCGGGGATCCGATCATTCATGACGCCGCACGCAAGTCCCCTCTCCTTCCTCCGTGCGGCTCCCGGCGTCTCCTGCTCTGGTCTGTGATCGAGCAGACCAGAGCAGAAGATGACCGAAAACACTGATCTGTTCTATGTCCTATACATAGAACAGATCAGTATTAGCAATCATGGTATTGCTATGAATAGTCCCCTATGGGGACTATTCAAGTGTAAAAAAAAAATGTAAAAAAATGTAAAAGTAAAAGTAAAAAAAAGGTGAAAAATCCCCTCCCCCAATAAAAAAGTAAAACGTCCGTTTTTTCCTATTTTACCCCCAAAAAGCATCAATTTTTTTTTAATAGACATATTTGTTATCGCCGCGTGCGTAAATGTCCGAACTATTAAAATAACATGTTAATGATCCCGTACGGTTAACGGCGTGAACGAAAAAAAAAAAAAAGTCCAAAATTCCTACTTTTTTAATACATTTTATTTAAAAAAAATTATAAAAAATGTATTAAAAGTTTTTTATATGCAAATGTGGTATCAAAAAAAAGTACAGATCATGGCGCAAAAAATGAGCCCCCATGCCGCCGCTTATACGGAAAAATAAAAAAGTTAGGGGTCATCAAAATATAGGGATTATAAACGTACTAATTTGGTTAAAAAGTTTGTGATTTTTTTTAAGCGCAACAATAATATAAAAGTATGTAATAATGGGTATCATTTTAATCGTATTTACCCTCAGAATAAAGAACACACGTCATTTTTACCATAAATTGTACGGCGTGAAAACAAAACCTTCCAAAATTAGCAAAATTGCGTTTTTCGTTTTAATTTCCCCACAAAAATAGTGTTTTTTGGTTGCGCCATACATTTTATGATATAATGAGTGATGTCATTACAAAGGACAACTGGTCGCGCAAAAAACAAGCCCTCATACTAGTCTGTGGATGAAAATATAAAAGAGTTATGATTTTTAGAAGGCGAGGAGGAAAAAATGAAAATGTAAAAATTAAATTGTCTGAGTCCTTAAGGCCAAAATGGGCTGAGTCCTTAAGGGGTTAAAATCCTTGTAGAGGAAGAGTGGTGCAGTTGCCCATAGCAACCAATAAGATCGCATCTTTAGTTTTTAAAAAGTAATGGAAGCAATCTGATTGGTTGCTATGGGCAACTGCACCACTTTTCCTCTGCACAGGCTTTAATAAATCTCCCTATATATGACTATATGGTTTAGGTACTATGGGGGACATTTATCAAAACCTGTCCAGAGGAATAGTTGCCCAGTTGCCCATAGCAACCAATCAGATCGCTTCTTTCATCTTTAACAAGGCCTCTGAAAAATGACTGGGCAACTTTTCTTCTGCACAGGTTTTGATAAATTACCCCCTATATGCTGGTATTATTTGGGTACTATATGGTGATATTATATTTTCTCTCTATGACCATATGATTTTGGCTCCACTGTATATAGTGTTAGTTGTGCTCGTTGTGACTGTATGATAAGGGCACTATATGATACTATTATTTATGATCTATGGGGGGAAATTTATCAAAACCTGTCCAGAGGAAAAGTTGCCCAGTTGCCCATAGCAACCAATCAGATTGCTTCTTTCATTTTGCAGAGGCCTTGTTAAAAATGAAAGAAGCGATCTTATTGGTTGCTATGGACAACCCAGCAACTTTTCCTCTGGACAGGTTTTGATAAATCTCCCCCTTTATTTCCCCCGTGTTTCCCCGAAAATAAGACACTGTCTTATATTTATTTTTCCTCAAGAAGACACACTATGGCTTATTTTCAGGGGATGTCTTATTTTTATTACGGTAAGTATGGTAAAGCAAGTATGATACAACAATGGTACAACAGGGATGTCTTATTTTTATTACGGTAAGTACTGTATAGTACAACAAGTATGGTACAACAATGGTACAACAAGTATGGTACAACAATCTACATTTTTCCTCCATTTCATGAACCATACCCACCTGGCCTGCTGTACTGTACTCTCTTTGCCATGTGGATTAACCATAGAGTACTGGGAGGAAGTGGTTTTAACTTCCTCCAAGTGCTAGGCAACCGCAGGGACTTGGGAGCCGCCGCACAAAAGTTGTGTCCCCACGCTGATCAGCTGGGACATGCTGCCCTGCATGTCAGCTGTTGTCCCCACGCTGATCAACATGGACACGGGAGCCGCCGCTGCACGGTATCGGGACATCCCTACGGTACCTGTCAAGATGGGGAGATGAGAAGGGCTGGCCATCTTCATTACCTTCAATAAGCTACGCATACTACTATGGCTTTTTTTCGGGGGTATGGCTTATATTGAGCAAATACATAGAACTCCTTGTATGGCTTATTTTATGGGTATGTCTTATTTTTGGGGGAAAAATGGTACTTATATGATTTGGGCACTGTGTGCAGTTATTATTTGTGGTTTGGTCTGTATGGTAATATGATTTGGGTTATATATGTTGGTATTATATTAGCTCCATATGACAATTGAATATGATTTGGCCACTTTATGGTGCTATCATTTAGGTTCTATATTACTATAAGATTAAAGGACTGGATGCTAGTATTATCTGTGGTTTATTTGGCAAAACAATTTGAGTACTGTACATTTTATAATACTTTTTTTATTTGGCTGTTTTTGGCTTTATATGGTGCTCTTCCTTGTACTCTTTATGACTATGGGGGCATTTATCATTGTTGTCTTAGGAGATTGAGTTTTGAAGTCTTTGGTTTTGCTTATGTGCAACATATTTATCATACTATAAAGGGGGAGAGGTTGATAAATTTGGCGCACATAAGCAAAAAACAAAAAATCACTTCAGAACACCATTCTGCACAAAAAGTCACATTTGCAAATTTTTGTACGTTTTGGAGGGGTTTACAACTTTTTTTGTCTACAAGTGACATTCACACATCATAGATTCGCAGCCACTGCAAAGTGAAAACTGAAAGTTGCTTAGGTAAGGCTGTTTGGTACTTTCAGCACATCCCCAAAAGTTGAAAATAAAAGTGCTTCGGCGCATGTGCAACATTTTGTGCGCCTTGACTAATTTGAGCACTGTATGGTTATATTATTTGGATGCATTGGTGTTATGTGGGTTTTGAGCACTGTATGACATATGCTGACAGATTTAAAATGTGGGAATTGATTAATTCTCTATACTTTATTGTGTGCATTGTCATATAAGTTTATCATATTACCTTCTGGGAACATTTAGAAGTTTCACTTTTAGCTGGTTTACAGTAGGGTGGAATTAAAAGTATATCCTAGAATGTCAGAAAATTATTGAAAATAAAGTAACTGAGACTGAACATTACTAGCTTGTTTGGAAGAAGGTTGGTTCTGTAAAAAAAAAAAAAAACTCTGTAAAGGGGTATTCCAGGATTTTTTTTATTTTACTATGCTACAGGGGCTTTAAAGTTAGTGTTGTTCATAACATAGTGTCTGTACCTGTGTGTGATGGTTTTCTCACAACTCTTATGAGATTTTCACCCCAATATTTATTTTTTACGGCATATAAAATGACTGCTCCCAGATTGCAATGCGGCCAAGACCTGACTCACTAGTCAGCTGATGACAGGGAGCCTGTCTGCTTCAGTGGGTGGAGGGATCGCTTAGTGGGAGAGAGATCAATCTGCAACTAACAGCTGTTGGCACCCTGATTGAAAACCATAGTTCTTTTGAATGGATGCAGCTCATTTATGTTTCAATGGGTACCCCACCCATTGAAACATAAATGAGCTGCATCCATTCAAAAGATGTGTGGGAGGGAGGAAAATGGAACCATGGGATTTGTAGGCAAAGAAGAAAACTCAAAAAGGAAATACCAGTTCACAGAAAGCTAGCCACAGTGTTATTGTAATCTCCCAACATAGCCATTTAGCCCCAAGACGAGTGCAGATCCTTCCTAAGCCATGTCCATTACAGTCTGCCAGGTACATACTAAAATCACCTTATGGTTGATAACCCCTTTAACCCAAGTTATCCATACATACAAAGAAACCAAAACAAATAGGCTCAGAAATTAGGTTATAATGTGAAATGACACAGAGATAAAGTATTGACCACATGAAAAAAGGGAGGTGCAAAAATGCATGAAAAGCCAAGACAAGGGCAATAATCTATCCCTAATTAAAGAGCAATCCAGACCCTCATCTGTGCAAATGAATTTCAGTTGGTTCAGTCTCAACTGATGGGTGCAAAAAGGTCTCATTGCCAAGGTGTCATGCAAGACACATCTCATGATGGGTAGAAGCAAAGAGCCATCTCCAGACCTTCACAAACTAATTGTTGCAAAACATAACATTGGTGTTGGTTACAGGCGCATTTCTAAGCTTCTGAATGTTTCAGAGAGCACAGTTGGGGGCCATAATACGGAAGTGGAAAGACAATCATTTCACTATAAATTTGCCTCGACCAGATGATCCTCACAAGATTTCTGACAGGAGTGAGAAAAATGACCAGAAGATCTGTCCAAGAGCCAAGGACACTTGTGGAGAGCTTCAGAAAGACCTGGAATTAGCAGGTACTATTGTCTCAAAGAAAATACTAAGTAATGCACTCTACCGCCATGGTATATATGCAGGGGGGTAGCTAGAAACCACAGAGCCCTGGTGCGGAAAATTGCCCATGGTCCCCTACCATATGACGACCTGCTTCCCCAATCCCAGATGACCCCTTACTCGGCTGCACAGAGATATAAGTGACTACAGCACTGATGGGAATACACAACGATATAACTGACTAACAGGCAGGGCCAGACAGACAAAACATTGGCCCAGGCATTTAAAATTAACATTTAAAATACCATTGAAAATCTATGGAAAGAACTGAAGATGATGATTCATAGAAGAGGCCCACGGAACCTTCAGGATTTGAAGATTATGTGGAAGAATGGGCCATAATCTCCCCCCAGAACAATGCGTGTCACTAGTTTCTCCACACAGGAGAAGTCTTGAAGCTATCATTACCAACAAAGGCTTTTGTACAAAGTATTAAACAAATATCAGTAAGTGTGTTCAATACTTTTTTTCCCTGTTTCATTTCACATTATTAGACATAATATGTGAGCTTATTGGTTTTGGTGTCTTTGTAACTATGGATTACTTGGGTTGTACCAACATCTGGTGTATATTTCATGGCAACAGAACCGGAAAATATATTTTGTGAGAAAAATGGTCAAATGTTCAATAATATATATATATATATATATATATATATATATATATATATATATTGCCCTGGAACCAAATAAGCTATATAAAATAAATAAAAACAAATGCAAATCTTAACCTTGAGTGAGTATAATGAGATGAAGAATAATATATGACCGCATTCTTCAAGTACTGGAAAAACTAATTATGAGGCTATTTTAACACTTGGAATCATTCTGGGAAATTTCCCAGCCAGGAATTTCAGTGTTGAGAGAGAGAGATATCCTTCTATTTTATGCAAATGACCACGCGTCATGGGGTTTTCTCTCCTGGCTGTATAAAAGGGGCACGAGTCCTGTAGTGAAAGTACAATCTGCAGGAAACAGCCTAGGATTAGCTGTCACTTCAAGAATACAGACCCCTGACTGTTCAACACAGTGAGTATATTCAGGATTTATTTTAGAAATATTTGATTGTTCTTTAATATAGTAGGCAATTATTTAGTTTTAAAATGGTTTAAATTATTACTATTATCAACTTTTTTTTATCAACACAATTTTATGCTTTTACTAGTTTCTACTATGTCATGTCTATCTATCTATCTATCTATCTATCTATCTATCTATCTATCTCATATCTATCTATCTTATATCTATCAATTTATCTATCTATCTAATATCTATCTTTCTGTAAATTTCATTTCTATTTATTTATCTATTTCATATCCATTTTAATGCTAATGTTTTAATTCAAATTGTAATACAATTTTACTCAAACCATAGACTTGATAGTCTAACATTGTGCCAGATTTTCTCCATTGTTTTATACTATTTGTTAAATCTGACTCAATCTTACACTATTTAGTCTAATTTTCGACTAACTAGTAGTTTGCTTAGACTGCATCAGAATCTTGCTCTGGCATATTTTTGGAGCACAGTGTTGCTCCAAGTGTGGAAAAAGTGTCTAAAACTCATAACTAACGTGGCGCAATTTATGTAAGGCTCTTTCACACTGCCGTTATGACACAGCCGTCAGAGGAACCGGGGAGAACAGCGGGAGTAAAATTACTGCTTTCACCGTCATTTTCTCCCGCTATTCCCATCAAAAAACAACGGATCCCGACGACACCCATAGTAGTATATGGGAGCCATCGGGACCCGTTGATGCCCGTTGCTCCCCGTCACAAGAACGCCCATTAAAGTCCCTAAAAAAGAACAACAAAAACAACTTTAACGGCCTTTCATGACGGGGAGCAACGGCAGTGTGAAAGGGGCCTAAGACAGTTTTGGGGTGCAAATCTCACAAGAATTCTGGTGCATTTGCAATAATAAATACAGGCCATTGTTTTAAAAAAAAATTATATTTGCCTTTTGGTTGTTCATCAGATGGATTATTAAAAAAAAAATGTTTTGTAACAAGAAGAAATATATTAAAATTGTGTATTTTTTATTTTTTTCTACAGATATACCATCTTAGTCGTGACTGACTTTGCTGAGCAAAATGAAGTTTTTAACCTACCTTTCCCTACTTATCTGTGGTAAGTGAGATATTTTGGTAATTTTAATGGTCAACAAAAATTCTAAAAAAAATATGACACCTGGTGAATTGTAGAAAGAAATAAATGAAAAAGTTAATAAAAATACAATATATATATATATATATATATATATATATATATATATACACACACACACATATATATATATATATATATATATATATATATATATATATATATGTTTTTTTTCTTCTAAAATTCCCCAGGTCATGATATATATATATATATATGTAATGAACTGACGAATTGTAGAAAAAAATGAATAAATAAATACATTGTATATATCTATATATATATATATATATATATATATATATATATATATACAGTATATTTTATAGACTGTGGTGGAATATTTCTTTAAATTGCTTAAGTTGTTTCAATTTATATTTCAGATTAAATGACTAAATAATATAAAAATTGATGATTACATGTTGTATGTAACTTATGCGTGGCCTGTTCTTCCTATACAGGTTTTTCATCCATATCTTTAACACATGGCTGGACCTATCACTATTCAGACTACACCATGTCCTACGACAATGCCCACAAATATTGCAGAGAAAAATACACTGACATGGTAGCCATCCAAAACCAAGAAGAGAATAAGTATCTCAGCCAGATCTTACCATTTAATTCTGCATATTATTGGATCGGCATCCGGAAAAATATTCAGACGGGCAAATGGACCTGGGTTGGCACCAACAAGGAGCTCACCGAGGAGGCCAAAAACTGGGCTAAGGGTGAACCCAACAACAACAGTGAGAAACAAAATGAGGACTGTGTGGAGATGTATGTGAGGAGGGATCCCGATCCTGGAAAGTGGAATGATATCGCATGCAGTAAGAAGAAAGTGGCGTTGTGTTATACAGGTAAGAAGTAATGCCATCAGATAAGTAGAGAACAAAACATCGGGGGAGATTTATCAAAACCTGTGCAGTGGAAAAGTTGCTGAGTTGCCTATGGTAACCAATCAGATTGCTTCTTTAATTTTTCAGAGGCCTTTTAAAAAAAATGAAAGCAGCGATCTGATTGGTTGCTATGGGCAACTCAGTAACTTTTCCTCTGGACAGGTTTGATATATCTCCCCCATCATGTTGATCCAATATAGTGTTCCCCAGAACTTTGGCTATCCGGGCATGCTGGACAGCCAAAGCTGGATAGCTCACATTGGGAAACAATGGTCTAGTAGAGTGGTCTCCAAACTGTAGCCCTCCAGATGATGGCTATTACTGTCCGGGCATGCTGGGAGAATTAGTTTTGCAGCATCTAATTTAGAGTCCATTGGTCTAATAGATGTCCACCGATACTAGAAAATGGGGAACGATGGTCTAGTACAGTGGTCTACATATTGTGGGAAATTGAGGAACAATGTTCTAGTAAAGTGGTCTCCAAACTGTGGCCCTCCAGATTTTGTCTGTTGTCTGTCTGGGCATGCTTGGAAAAGTAGTTTTGCAACATTTGGAGGGCAACAGTTTAGAGACCATTGGTCTACTAGATGTTTACCGCCAGTAGAAAGTGGGGAACATTGGTCTAGTTCAGTGGCCTACAAATTGTGGGAAATTGGGGAACAATGGTCTAGTAAAATGGTCTCCGAACAGTTGCCTTCAGGATGTTGGCTGTGCGGGCATGATGGAAAAAGTACAACTCCCAGCATGTCCGAGCATGCTGGGAGTTGTAGTTTTGCAACATCTAGAGGGCCACAGTTTGTAGACCACTGGTCTAGTAGATGTCCAACATTGTTGTTTCCTTCATTACATCGCTCTTCTCCCTTTGCAGCTGCTTGCAACTCTTCTTCCTGTAACAACCACGGGGAATGCATAGAAACTATTAACAGCTACACCTGCAATTGCTCTGATGGATTTTTTGGCAAAGACTGTGAGCATGGTAAGTAAATTTTAAGTATTTTTTTTTGTCACACTTTAGAATCGTATACCATTTGTCCAAGTTGTAAATATGTAACATGTTGCATTTCTTCTTCCAGTTGTCGCTTGTCCAGAGATCAGCGGGATCGATCATGGATCAGTCGTGTGCTCTCACCCACATGGGAATTTCACTTACCAGTCAAGTTGTCATTTTACATGTCCTAATGGATATCTGCTGGTTGGCTCTGAAAATCTACAGTGCAATGGAAAAGGAGAATGGGGATTCCAGATTCCTCACTGTAAAGGTACATACAGCAGAGATATGGTTATTGTCCATATAGGAGAAAATAGAGAGTACGGCACTGCCGTGTACCTTAGTCTTGTAGCGGACTGTAGTAGTGTGAATTGGGTCTACACCTGGGCACTGTAGATAGTAACAAATGTCTGTGTTCTATCCTCGAAAAATAAGATGCAATAATCCAATGGTAAGAAAAAAATTGAGGAGGCACTGGAACTGCAGTTACTCAGAGTTTCTTCCATCAGGTTATGGATACAACTGTGGCCGACGGGCCGTTTCGCGCCCACATGCGCTTAATCATGGACAAATCATTTGTCCATGATTAAGCACATGTGAGCGAGAAACGGCCCGCTGGCCACAGTTGTATCCATGACCTGATGGAACGGCAGTTCCAGTGCCTCCTCAGTTTTCTTTTTACCAAGAGATATGCTTATTGCAACAACAAGAATAACAATTTCAACAATGCTAATTTGATAAAGAACTAGCACTCCGAAAGACACAGGCACTTAGTTGCAGGTTCATATATGTCTAAAGATCTGGTATGGTTACCACATGGCATGATATGCCACATACATAATTTTTTGATCTGGCACCGAAGATCCGATGCCCTGTCCAAAGAAGACAGTGGGTGCTACAGGTCCCCTTCGTTCACTCCATACCCTCGCACAAAAAAATAGAGTAGTCGCACATGCGACTTTTTGGCAACAATTTTAAGCAAAAAAAAAACTAACTACTAAATGATTTGATAAATGCCCCCTATGTAACTATATATGTAACTTGTAAATTGACTAAATGATGTGATCTGACCTTTACTATTTCTGCTTTTTGAACAGCTATTCAATGCGAGCGTCCAGAACTACCAAACAACGGAGTGATGAGCTGTTCCGATGATGGAGACATCCTTCCAGAAAACTCCATTTGTAATTTCAACTGCAAACAAGGGTTCACCATGGTTGGATCTTCTTCAATACTTTGCACAACTCCAGGCCACTGGTCCGAAAGCGTCCCAGAATGTGAAGGTAATAATGCTGGATATGCACTTGCTTTTTGAAGGGGTACTCCAGAGGGAACAACATTTTTAAATCAACTGGTGTCAGAAACTTATACAGATTGGTACTTTTTTTTTTCTATTTTAGAATCTTAATCCTTCTATTATTTATCAGCTGCTGTATGCTCCAGAGGAAGTTGTGCAGTTCTTTTCTGTATGACCACGGGACTGTCCAAAGCAAGAGAGGTTTACTATGGGGATTTGCTCCTACTCTGGACAGTTCCTGACATGGAGAGAGGTGGCAGCAGAGAGCACTGTGGTCAGACTGGAAAGAACTACACAACTTCCTCTGGAGCATACAGCAGCTGATAAGTACTAGAAGGATTGAGATTTTTATATAGAAGTAATTTGCAAATCTATAGATCTTTCTGTAAAGCTTTTTTTTCCTCTGGAGTACCCTTTAAGCAAACTTGCCAGACCAAGATGTTAATTTAGGCTTTCACTTCTCTTTTCAGCTATTCAGTGTGAACTTCCTCCAGCACCAGCAAATGGAGCATTTGCCTGTCCTAGTGATAGAGAAATGCAACCATATAACACTACTTGTAACTTCACCTGCGATGAAGGATTTATCTTAGAGGGGGAACAATCAATTCAATGTATAACTCCTGATCGGTGGTCTGCAGAATACCCAGAATGCAAAGGTACTAAGGATTTCTAAATCTGGCTACTTATTTCTTCAAGTACTGTTTTTAACTTAGTATATAATACATAGTGTCATTGTATCCTGGTAGAACATTGAATCCTCATCTCATTGCTGATTATTGCACCTTAGAGAGAGGTCACATATGTCCAGAGATTTGACATATAAACATTTTTAGATCCATTGAATTGACAGATTCGGCACCGTAACTATAGGTCTGGGACTGTGTCCGATTTGATCAATGTGTGCCAGAGTGGAAGCTAGGTGCCACCTATCCAGCTTCTTGCATCTCTAATTACACCATATCCTTGAACTTATGGGAACAAGTCCTTAGCTGCATTATTTGTGACCAAGAAGTTGTCCCGACCAATAACAAACAAATATGATGGCTCTTCATCTACCGCTTCTACAGTCAACCCCTTTCAAATAATTAAAATCTACTAATATCCACATTTACATAGCCCCTAATGCTTATATATAATCCGATGGATGTATTTATTAGTCTAAATGTATCTGCTGTAAATCTTATTCTATGACTAAAAACAACCTTGTCTCTCAGCTATACATTGTGAGCGACCAGAGCAACCAGAGGACGGATCGATGAGCTGCGTCTACAGTGAAGAGGTGTTAGAATATAACTCTACATGTCATTTCACCTGCGATGAAGGATTTACCATGGTGGGGTCTTCTTCTATACAATGTTCAGCTACCGGCCAATGGACTGAAAGCCCTCCAACATGCCAAGGTAAGGACATGCTCTACTGTAGTAAGTGAGCACAGCCAATATGGATGTACATAGACCAGGGTTTCCCAACCAGGGAACCTTGTGGAGACAGGCAGTGCTACAAAGGGAAAATAGTATGCAAATTACCTCTCCTCCAGAAGGAAGAAAGCTCTCTAGTGCTATCTATAGGCAGCCTACTGTAAATCAATGTGCAACCCATAAGGAACCACGAAACAACCCTGCCTACAGGAGGGTCTTAAAACTTTAGGAGTTTCTGGTTTGGCTAATAATCCCTAGTCATGTTTCAAGTCGAGCATTGACCTGCAGGGTAAGGTATCTACCTGTAGGTGGCACAAGAGAGAATGTTTACTCCCCTCTGGTGAAGAGCTCATTTGTATATTTTATACTCTAGTAAAGCAAATCCTAAATGTAAATATTCTTCAAACAGCCATACAGTGCGCCTCACTGACCGCCCCGGTGAATGGTCTTATGCGATGCCAGGATGGATCCAGCTACAATTCCTCATGTGCATTTTCTTGCCCTGATGGCTACGAATTGATAGGATCTTCTGAGCTTCAGTGTCTGTCTTCTGGAGAGTGGACATCCTCGGTGCCCTTATGTAAAGGTATAAAAGCTGCTCTTTTTACTCCAAGAGAACTTTGTTGATAGTAAAGGTTTTATCCCTTTAAATGTAAAATAATTTATATTTAATTTCTCAATGTCTTTTCTTGACCTACAGCTGTCCAATGCCCTTCCTTGACTTCTCCGAGAAAAGGACACATGGTCTGTCAAGATACGACTGACTACAAGTCACAATGTTCCTTCAGCTGTTCGGAAGGCTTCCGGTTGATCGGATCGTCGGTACTCACTTGCCAGTCATCTGGAGCATGGTCTTCATCTGTTCCCAAATGTGAAGGTAAGTGGTGAAACCTTTTTTTTTTTTATCATCCTAGATGTATTAATAAGATGATAGAATATTTAGCGTTCATAAGTCGATGCTTCATCCTTGGTCTTCTTTATCTTTCCAGCGGTCCAGTGCCCTTCTTTGAGTGCTCCTGAGGATGGTCTCATGTCATGTCATGATACAACAAACTACAAGTCTCAATGTTCCTTTAGCTGCTTGAAAGGCTTCAGGTTGATGGGATCCCCAGTACTTAGTTGTCAGATATCTGGAGAATGGACGTCATCCGTTCCAAGATGTGAAGGTAAATGTTGGTACTTGCATTGGAAATCTTATCACTATTGTTTCCACCAAGTTTCTGACAATTTGGAAACTCTCTTAAGCTATGCTGATATCCTGTCCATGTCTCTTATCGGGAAATATGGGGTATAGATGGGCATCCCAACCGGCATAGTCCAAACCAATGACGAGTCACACGCATTGTGATGGACATTTCCATCATGGTGAATTTATAGGCACTTATAGATGCATCCACGAGATCAGTGGTAGAAGCCATCGGATCAGTGATGGCATTCTGTACTTCTGTGGCAGTCCCATAAAGAAGCTTGTCAATGGAGCATGTGCACTTCTACTCCATTCATTCTAGGGACAGGAGATGTCGGTTATTGGGATTGGTATTTGTCCCAGTAGTCGGACCCCCACTGATCAGTTATAGTATATATCACCTGTCCTTTGGATAGGTGATGCATTATAGTCTTGGGATCAACCTTTAAGATGTTAACTGCTTTAGAACAGATTATGTCGGTCACAAACAATACATCTCCATAGTGAAGACATAGAAACAAGATGTCCATCCCAAAATGTAACTTTCTTTCTTTTTTTGCAGCCGTGCGGTGCGATGCTCTTGTTGTTCCATCAATGGGAAAAATGAATTGCAGTCGCCTGGATTTTGGCTATGGTACAGTGTGCACATTCACTTGTGAATATGATCTGCAACTAAATGGAACCGATACCATAGAATGTGACAGTAATGGAGACTGGAATACAGATGCCCCAAACTGTGAGAGTAAGTTTTATTAGATCACAACCTTATTGTATTATCTATATTGTAAGTCTCATATTCTAAAGGTTTTATGTCTGTCTTTTCCTCTATAGCTGTGAAAGTACCAGCAGACACGGCCACATACGTAACAGTGGGGATTGCTACATCCGGGGCTTCAGTATTGTCAGCCGCTTCTCTCATCATCTGGCTCGTAAAGCGTATGCGCAAAACAGCAAAGAAATTTACCCCATCAAAGTAAGTTGATAATTCTATAAGGAATATTATGTTTATTTATTTTGTATATTAATTAAAAAAAGACTGTTTATTTACATTACTCTCACTTTTCTTTGCAGCAGCTGCCAACATCTTGAAGGAGCCGGAGTCTACCAGAATAATGAAGGAAGCTGGAACGGTGTTTAAATAGCGGTAAGTGATATAAGTTATTCGAGAATTTCTAAATTCTCTACTGTATAGATCTCTACTTCTTCTCTACTCTACAGATCTCTACTTATACTGTATACCTCTCTTCTTCTCTACTGTATACCTATCTTCTCCTCTACTTTATACTTCTCTTCTTCTCTACTTGATACTTTTCTACTGTATACTTCTTTACTTCTTCTCTGCTGCATAGATGTCTTCTCTACTTCTCTTCTTTACTGTATATTTCTCTTCTTTTCTACCATATAGTCCTCTACTTCTTCTCTACTGTATACCCTTTGCCTCCTCTACTTTATGCTTCTCTACTTCTTCTCTAATGTACAGTGATCCCTCAACTTACAATGGCCTCAACATACAATAGGTTCAACATACAATGGTCTTTTTTGGACCATTGTAACTTGAAACCAGACTCAACATACAATGCTACGGACAGCCCAGATCTGTGAAACGCGTCACAACTGGAGGAACTGACCAATTAGAATTGGCATTTTACTGGTAAAACACCTTTATTACTGAAGTATATGCACTGACTGGTGACTGGTAGCGCCCCCATAGTACAGGGAGGAACTACAAGTTCTGTACTACTCCTTACCTGTGCCAGGGTTAGCTGCTCCTTTGGACACCAAGTAAGGGCGGCTCCATTTGGGACACTGTGTGTACTGTATAGGACCCTGAAGAAGCTCCTGTCCTCTCCTCTACATAAACCATTGTTTCCCAAACAGGGTGCATCCAGCTGTTGCAAATCTACAACTTCCAGCATGCCCGGACAGCCGTTGGCCGTCCGGGCATGCTGGGAGTTGTAGTTTTGCAACAGCTGGAGGCACCCTGGTTGGGAAACACTGATATAGACAGTGATTTACAGCTTCCAGCAGCTCTTTCTTACTTTAATATGTAAGGATTTGCTTTATCTATATTAGTTATCTACTTATTTTTCTTAAATCCTCACCTTTTCCTATTTTTGGATGACATTTTGGTGGCTTCAGAACCAATAACCAGGTTTCCATAGAGATATGGTCTCAACATACAATGGTTTCAACATACAATGGTCATCCTGGAACCGATTAATATTGTAACTTAAGGGACCACTGTATATGTCTCTTTTTTCTTTACTGTATACCCTTTTCCTCCTCTGCTTTAAACTTCTCTACTTCTTCTATAAAGTATATGTCTCTTTTTCTCTTCTGTATATCCTTTTCCTTCTCTACTTTATACTTCTCTTCTTCTATAATGTATATGTCTCTTCTCTACTGTATACCCTTTTCCTTCTCTACTTTATATTTCTCTACTTCTTCTATAATGTATATGTCTCTTCTCTACTGCATACCCTTTCCCTCCTCTGCTTTATACTTCTCTTCTTCTATAATGTATATGTCTCTTCTCTACTGTATACCCTTTTCCTTCTCTACTTTATACTTCTCTACTTCTTCTCTAATCAATATGCCTCTTCTTCTCTACTGTATACCCTTTCCCTCCTCTGCTTTATACTTCTCTACTTCTATAATGTATATGTCTCTTTTTTCTTTACTGTATACCCTTTTCCTTCTCTACTTTATGCTTCTCTACTTCTTCTCTAATGTATATGTCTTTTTCTCTTCTATATATTCTTTTCCTTCTCTACTTTATACTTCTCTACTTCTTCTCTAATGTATATGTCTCTTTTTTACTGTATACCCTTTTCCTCCTCTACTTTAGAATTATCTACTTCTTCTCTAATGAATATGCTTCTTCTTCTTTTCCGTATACCCTTTTCCTCCTCTACTTTATAATTCTCTACTTCTTCTCTAATGTATATGCCTCTTCTTCTCTTCCGTATACCCTTTTCCTCCTCTACTTTATAATTCTCTACTTCTTCTCTAATCAATATGCCTCTTCTTCTCTTCCGTATACCCTTTTCCTCCTCTACTTTATAATTCTCTACTTCTTCTCTAATGTATATGCCTCTTTTTTCCCACTGTATACTTTTTTTCTTCTCTACTTTATACTTCTCTTTTCCTTTCCTTTATATTTCTCTATTTCTTCTGTACTGTGCACTTTTTTCTACTACTTCTCTTCTCTACTGTATACTTCTTCCTCTCTGCTGTTTACTTCTAACAGATTTCTATGGAAAAAAAATCAGTAGCTACTCCCTGTAAAGAGAAAAAAAAGAATCACATAATCACATGACTATTTCCCCACGCCATTACATAACACGTGCTAAGAAGACTGATGAAATAATAACATTTCTGTATTGTTTTCTTTTCACAGTGTTCTAAGTTTTTGCACTTGAACATTTGACATGGAAACCAAGACCTCCATCCGGCCACTGGTGATGAGAAGTTCTAAAGATGGTACTAGTAAATATTAGAAGTCTTATCCGAAAATGTCCACCTTTACCAACGTAGAAAGGCTCCTTATCTACAACCGATGAAGGCTCAGCGTGGGGGAGTTCAGTGGCTCTAAATGTTTTATCATGTGTATGTTTCAGAATATGCAGTATTGTCAGTTTTAGTATTAATTCTTTACATCAACCACACCAATAGGATTGACCCGTATATCCTTAAACATATGTGTTGTCCAGCTTCTGAGAGATTCATAAGAGGCCTCTTATCTTGGAGACGGCCATACTGGATTATCAGGACTGTTTTAATGCAGTATAAGGCTGCATTCACACCACGTTTTTGCAATACAGTTCCCGTATACGTTTTCTATGTGAAAATCGTACGGAACTGTATTGAAAACCATATACATTGACTCTCCATTGAAAACCGTATGCCATTGAAAACCGTATGGTTCTGTCCATTTTGCATCCTGTAAGGTTTTGTCAGTTTTTTACCCGTACCCAAAACCATAGCCTACCAGGGTTTTTGGTCCGGGTGAAAAACTGTATTGAACCGTATAGGTTTTTTTTTTTTTTTTTTTTTACATGGGAGTCAATGGGAACTGTACAGAACTGTATGTGCATCTGGTTCCATCCTGTTTTCTCCATGTTTTCTCCATCTGGTTTTTTAATACTTTCTTTTCTTAAAAAATGGATGCAACCGGACATCATTTTTAAACCGTATACAGTTTTTAACAGTATACAGGTTAACATTTTTACACAAGTTTTGATACAGTTTAGTCCAGTTTTGAGGAATGAGTTTCTCATCAAAAACCTGATACGGGAACTGCATTGCAAAAACGTGGTGTGCATGCAGCCTTAACTATGTATCTGTTTATAACAGGCTGTAAAGTTTATTATCCCAATGGGATGAATTTATATTTCTTATGTTAATGTTTATTTAATAGGGTATAGAACAAATATTTATAGTGTTGGCCTAAAAAGAACATTTTTTAAGGCATGTCAATCACTGGAGAGTGATTTACCCAGCATGGCGGGTCCAGCTGCCAGACCTCCACTCTTTATACTTGTCTTATGTCATGTAAGTATATTTTGGTTAGACCTGAAAATGTTTTGCACCAAGGACCAACTAAGATAAGGTGTAGTAAAATACCCTTGAATGGCGCTTGCCTTAAAGGGGTACTCCGGGGGAATTTTTTTTTTTTTTTAAATCAACTGGTGCCAGAAAGTTAAACAGATTTGTAAATTACTTTTATTAAAAAATCTTAATCCTTCAAGTACTTATCAGCTGTTGCATGCTCCAGAGGAAGTTGTGTAGTTCTTTCCAGTCTGACAACAGTGCTATCTGCTGACAGCTTTGTCCATGTCAGGAACTGTCTATGTCAGGAAAAGCAAATCCCCATAGCAAACCTCTCCTGCTCTGGACAGTTCCTGACATGGACAGAGGTGGCAGCAGAGAGCACTGTGGTCAGACTGGAAACAACTACACAACTTCCTCTGGAGCATGCAACAGCTGATAAGTATTGAAAGGATTAGGATTTTTGTATAAAAGTAATTTACAAATCTGTAAAAAAAAAAAAATGTTTAGCTCCGGTTGATTAGAATTTTTTTTTCAGAGCATCCCTTTAAGGTGGCTATATCCATGAAATCATTATTGGCCAAGCTTGTATTTTAGTGCATCCAACTCTTCCTCAATGACAGATGTTGAGAACAAGAAGGATCAGGCAGTTGAATTTCAATATGCCTCATCCTTTTGTTCTCAAGGAAGATAATCTGGCGACAGAGGTGTCGGGCAGCGGCTTATTTCCTTCTCCATATGATTATCTAAGTATGGGGGAAGCGACTGGAGGAAAAGCAGTTTGGCCACCAATGTGTATTGCTAAAGAGTTCAGATTCCCCACCTCATCATATAGGTAAGTGTTTTCCAACCAGAGTGCCTCCAGCTGTTGCAAAACTACAACTCCTAGCATGCCCGGACAGCCTTTGGCTGTCCGGGCATGCTGTGAGTTGTAGTTTTGCAACAGCTGGAGGCACCCAGGTTGTAAAATAGTGGTGAAGGTGCTGTTATTACATTAAATATAAAATTCTATTATGAATTTATTGCATTAGATATTACAAAAGAAACAATAGGCCTTGAATATTGTAATATATGATGTGTTATACAGCAGCGGCTGAGCTCACCTTTTTAAACATTTTTTTTATTATGTAACATTTTATAATATTTAAAGGTATTTATATAATTTATTTATGTGTGTTTATGGTGTTATTATGTCACATTATGTCGTATAAAATAAAATAAAAAACATTTTCATAATAAGTATTGTCTTTATCATTTGTACAAGTATTAAAGCGTACCTGTCATGTCACAGAAAAAAACAATGCTTCTATATTATGTTACTCACTAGGTCATGCAGATTCATACATTTTTTTTAATGTGTCTAGCTTCTGTATTTGGCTCACAAATCCCTCTGTCCTACTGCTCACTTATTCTGACATCCACTGCATTCACTTCCTCACTTCCTCCCTGAGTCTGCTGTGCTGGGTCTCTTCATCCAATCACTGCAGGCTGCTCTGTAACCCCCTCCTCTCTGTTTTCATGCTGCAGTCTGATAGGATAGGAGTGAGCACAGGGGAGTGCTAGTCCCAACCTCATTTATTGGACTTTGTCCAACCTGTGCTTTAGCTGGGGAAAAGATGATGCTGCAGCAGGACAGGATTATGTTTTAGATGGTATGGGGACCCCTAGTGGTCTTTTTTTTAAGCCATGATTTCTGTGAAAAAGGAGATAACATTTTCTTATGAAGTATATTAGAAAGGTTAATCACCTCTCTTCTCCTAATTTTCAAATTAAAAATTGCAAAAAAATAAATAAACATACTAGTATGCGAAACAGAAAGGGGAGGGCACACTGAACGGCAACTTCATCTGAATCTGAATGGAATGCGCAGCTCAATCCCGGCGACCTATGAGTGCCTCCTGCGGGGTGCATAAACTACAGATGAAGTATCAATGGGTATAATACAGGAGAAATATATGTGCACTCACCGCTCAATACAGGTCACTGTGTACTGGGGTCCGGATCACGGGACGCTGGATCTTAGCATGGGCGCATGTAGGTAGCGCTCGGAGGCAACGCCGGCAGTTTTGCATGTGAGTGCGTGCTTCTTCCGGCCTCAAGTTTACGTCATCACGCCTGAGTTTAAATCAACGTGGAATCTGAGTGAAGTTACTATAGTAACAAGAAAACAGTGTAGAACGGTAAGCAGAATAGGACAAAAAGCACCACGTGAATAAAGCGAAAACCTTATTAGAGAATCCCAATTAAGAACAGAAGATAAATAGAATAAGGACCAGTGACTCAATCCATGCATAATGGAATATAAATACATAAGAAAAAATTAGGAAAAAACAATTATAATAAATAAATGGCCGATGTCATGCAGCCTATGATAAAGTATATTAGTAGATTAACAGGGGACATAGCTATGCGGTCGTTAAAAGCTGCAGGACCTTGTGCGTTACTTTTGAGAATCCACCGAGCCTCGCTCTGCAATAGAGGATTATGCAGATCGCCTCCTGTGTCTGGCATAGCAATTCTTTGGAGGCCTCCAAATCTAAGAACTTCTGTATCATTATTGTGACATGATTGTAAGTGCTCGGCTAATCTGGGGATCCCTTGACCATTTTTCAATGTATAGAGGTGCTCTCTGAAATGTGTGCATAATTGGCGTTTTGTTTTGCCTATTTAAAAACGTAGACAAGGGCAAATCAAGTAATAAACTGCATAAGTACTCTTACATGTAATAAATTGGGAAATAGTATGAGAAGTTCCTACTAGTGCGCAACATTTTGCACAAGAATTATAACGGCAAACTTTGCAATTGCCGCATTTGAAATTTCCTACCAGACTTTTGCCCCTAAGCCAATTGGTGGAATCGTCAGTTCTGGTCTGATGAGTCTTGGTGAGGTATTTAAGACGATCTGAGATAGTTTTATTTTTCCTGTAAGTAATCATTGGAGGTCTCTTTGCTATCTCATATAAGTCTCATATAAGTCATTTTCAAGGAAATGCCAATGTTTTCTGATGGTGTTATTGATGATGGAATTGACAGGAGAGTTCTTAAAGGAGAGTATAAAGTGTTTTTCATGATTTCTCTTATTTTTATTACCATATGAGAGTAGATCCTTTCTATCCATGCTTGTGACTTTGTTCTGGGCGCTATCCAGGATTGCCAAAGGATATCCTCTATCCAAAAGCCTGTTTTTAAGACCATCTGCTTGATGTAAATACGTAGCTGGATCACTATTCTGTTGTTTCAGCCTGATGAATTGGCACACGGGTATACTGCGTTTTGTGTGAACTGGGTGTGATCCAGGTTTGTGGTGCAGAGCCATTCACAGGACACAGAAAGGGTCAGACAGAATCGGGATGACAGGCAGAAATAAAACATGGAGTATCACATACAGACAGAAGCACCTCCATTGGGACGCTGAGGAACCTCTTCTTAGTGTAACCCCCTGGGATTACTGTTGGTATTATCCTGTGATTACATAAAGTGTCCAGTAGATAGACTGCACATGCTGTCCGGGCATGCTGGGAGTTGTAGGGCATGCTGGAGGTTCACATTTTGAAAATTGCTGGCTTAGAAGGTTGGAAAATGTTATATTGAATGATGAATTGAGGGAAAACGATCCATAGCAAACCCCGTTTCTGCTACTAAGGTGATCATGCCAAAAGCTAGTACTGCCTGTCCCGTACTCCGTACAAAATAAACACTTCGCCCTCTACGATTAACAAATGCTACAGTATATTTTTGTACAGGTTTTTACTTCCACCAGCATTTTACTGAAGAACACAGTTTCAGTTCTCTATTACCCAAGTTACACTTTCAATAACTGGGGCAAAGCTGGAAGAAAGCTGACAGGTTTCCAGGGTGAGCTGCCTATTTTGAAACAATGCTATACTGAATGACTACTATTGATGTCTGGGTGTAATGCATGTCCCCTTGTTGTGCGGCACCTTGTGGAACACACAGCCCTGGCTCATTTGCCACCATTCTGGCCCAGGACTCCTCCTCCCTAATGCTTCTGCTGCCTCTGTAGTTCCCTGTAATGCCTGTAGGGTGCATCATTACTCTCTGACATCAAAAGGATCAGTGTGCACACTCAGCTCTGTTCCCCGGTAATTTGCCACAGGTCATTACTCATTTAAAAGAGAAACAGCCATACCTGCTCCACCTCTACCAATGTAAGAGGGTTTTGAGGATGTCCACATAAATCCCTTACCCTTGTTACCTTTCTGCACTCAGCGGGCCAATCCTGAGCCTCTGCTACCTGGCAGCTTGTGTACATATCTGCGGCAGTGCCTACACACAACGGATTATCTGGTGTATGGATCTGGGGTCCTGCAGGGAACATCTTTGAGAAAATAATAAGACTGGAACAAAGCAAACTCGAGACTGGCTTTGTATTGCATAAAGGAAAACAGCCATGCACAACAAACAGTAAGGTATAGAATAACACAAGATCAGACAAATGCATTGTGTATATACAGTAGCTCTCACCCACCTATAAGCACATCTGCGGCCCACTGTAATTTTTATACTAGTGGCCATTGGGTACCTTCAGTTGGTGCACAAAGAATTGATGGGGCCCATGCAAAGTCCTGCTCCACAGTTTTACTTAGAGTAGGCTGAAACTCTCACATTGGCCCTGATTTACTAAGAGTGGAGTATAGTTTTCTTTGTGGGTTTTAATTCCCTACAGTTATTTTTCCACGGTATTTACATTTTGCACTTTTTTGCACTTGCTCTGATCTGTCGGGTTTTCCTCAGCTTGAATCCACCACATTTTCTGTGGAAACCTTAGTAAATATGTAGGGCTTTTGTGAAAATGAAGGGGAATGCCCCTTTTCCTGTGACCCCGCCCCCTTTCTGTCAACCACGCCCCTATTTCGGGTGGAGTCCTGTTTTTTTTTTTTTTTCTCAATTCTGGTGCAAATTCTGGTGCAAACAGAATTTACGGCGCAATGCGCCAGAATCTGGTGCACAGCTCGATAAAACATGTCAGGTTTGCTTACAATAGTAAATAAGGGCCAATGTCTGCAAATTGAAATCAAGGTCTTTTATCTGTATGTGAGTTCAGGGTGCCCTATTGTGGGACAGGGAAGAAGGGTTTCAAGCTTACCCTTACACAGGCTGTAAATCAGGTCAGTCCAGTCCTCTTCACTGCTCAACCTGCTAGCAGATTCTGCTCACCTGCTGCAGCACTCGTTGAACTGGGATCCCTTGCAGGCTGTCCCTCTGTGTCCTCCCAGTGTCGGCTGTCCGGGCAACAGCTGAGGTTCACAGTTTGGAGACCCCTATTCTAAACCTTAAAACCCTCACTGAAAAATCTTTCGATTAGCATTATCTGGCCTTAAGTTTCCCCCCCCCCCCCCCCACCATCCAGTATGTGCCTCCACCAGACACGTCTGCTCCATTCTCTGACCTCTTGTATTTGTCCCTTAAAGGTTGTGAGCTTCTATGGGCAGAACTCCTACCTATCAAATGATGAACTGTTTAAAAAGTGTTGAACCTCATTGTCTTTTGTGATTTGAATAATGTGTTTCCTCAGCTTTATGCTATGTAAAGTTTTGTGGAACTTGATGGCGCTATGTGTGAAAACTATTTAATTTGAGTTAAAATACATTTCTATATGAATGATATTTGAAACCAGTGGCTGTTTTCCTAAAAATGCCTGAAAAAACCTTTGAGGAAACCTAGCCTTAAAGAAAATCTTACAGCTTATTCACCGGCACTAAACCCAATATACTGGGATATAGTGCAGATAAATAGCTGTAAAAGGAGGGGTCACTTACCTCCATGGCCATGGTCCATGGCTTATGTGCTTAAATGTATTTAACTGTCTCAGTCATCTGAATGTAATTTGGAGAAATGTTCACAGTTGCTTTAATACAATACATTCAGATTACTGAAACTGATTTTCAGTCATAGAAATTTCGACAATGGGGGGCGTGGCTTGGTGCCAATTAGGATGGCCACATATTGAGACTGCTCCTGCTTCGGTGGCCGAAAATCTGCTTTTAACACCTTAAGGACGCAGGGTTTTTCTGTTTTTGCATTTTCATTTTTTCCTCATCCCCTTCTAAAAATCATAACACTTACAATTTTGCACATAAAATTCCATAAGATGGCTTATTTTTTGTGCCACCAATTCTACTTTGCAGTAACATTAGTCATTTTACCCAAAAATCCAAAAATTGAAGAAAAAATGCCATTATGTAAATTTTGGGGGCTTCTGTTTCTACACAGTGCATTTTTGGTAAAAATGACACCTTATCTTTGTTCTGTAGGTCCATATGATTAAAATGATACCCTACTTATATAGGTTGGATATTGTCGTACTTCTGAAAAAAATCATAACTACATGCAGGAAAATGTATACGTAAAAAAATTCTCATCTTCTGACCCCTAAAACTTTTTTATTTTTCCGCATATGGGCCGGTATGAGGGATCATTTTTCGTGCCATAATCTTAAGTTTTTATTGGTATCATTTTTGTATTGATTGGACTTTTTGATCGCTTTTTATTAATTTTTTCATGATATAAAAAGTGACCAAAAATACGCTATTTTGGATTTTGGAATTTTTTTGCGCATACGCCATTGACTGTGCGGTTTAATTAATGATATATTTTTATAGTTCAGACATTTTTCGCACGCGGCGATACCACATATGTTTATATTTATTTACACTGTTTTTTTTTTTTATGGGAAAAGGGGGGTGATTCAAACTTTTATTAGGGAAGGGGTTAAATGACCTTTATTACCTTTTTTTCCCACTTTTTTTTTGCAGTGTTATAGCTCCCATAGGGGGCTATAACACTGCACACACTGATCTTTTACACTGATCCCTGCAAAGCCATACCTTTGTATGGATCAGTGTTATAGGCGGTCGATTGCTCAAGCCTGTATCTCAGGCTTGGAGCAATCAAACGCCGATTGGACGCGACGGAGCTAGGTAAGGGGACCTCCACTCACGTGCTAGCTGATCGGGACATTGCAATTTTATCGCGATAGTCCAGATCAGCCCTACTTAGCTGCTGGGAAGCTTTCACTTTCATTTTAGATTTTTCATAAAATTTTCAAATTTTTCACCAAGAAAGGATGCAAGTTACAATTTTTTTTTTACCACTATGTTAAAGTAGAATATGTCACGAAAAAACTATCTCGGAATCAGAATGATAACTAAAAGCATTCCAGAGTTATTAATGTTTAAAGTGACAGTGGTCAGATGTTCAAAAAATGGCCGGGTCCTAAGGTGTAAAATGGCTGGGTCCTTAAGAGGTTAAGGACTCAGGGTTTTTCCGTTTTTGCACTTTCGTTTTTTCCTCCTTACCTTTTAAAAATCATAACCCTTTCAATTTTCCACCTAAAAATCCATATTATGGCTTATTTTTGCATCGCCAATTCTACTTTGCAGTGACATTACTCATTTTACCCAAAAATGCACAGCGAAACGGAAAAAAAAATCATTGTGCGACAAAATCGAAAAAAAAACGCCATTTTGTCACTTTTGGGGGCTTCCGTTTCTATGCAGTGCATATTTCGATAAAAATTACACCTTATAATTATTCTGTAGGTCCATACGGTTAAAATGATACCCTACTTATATAGGTTTGATTTTGTCGCACTTCTGGAAAAAATCATAACTACATACAGGAAAATTTATATGTTTAAAAATGTCATCTTCTGACCCCTATAACTTTTTTATTTTTCCACGTACATGGCAGTATGAGGACTCATTTTTTGCGCCGTGATCTGAAGTTTTTATCGGTATAATTTTTGTTTTGATCAGACTTTTTGATCACTTTTTATTCATTTTTTAATGGTATAAAAAGTGACCAAAATACACTTTTTTGGACTTTGAATTTTTTTTTGCGCGTACGCCATTGACCATGCGGTTTAATTAATGATATATTTTTATATTTTGGACATTTATGCACGCGGCGATACCACATATGTTTATTTATTTATTTTTTTACACTGTTTTATTTTTTTTTTATGGGAAAAGGGGGATGATTCAAACTTTTATTAGGGAAGGGGTTAAATTACCTTTATTAACACATTTTTTTTTACATTTTTTTTGCAGTGTTATAGGTCCCATAGGGACCTATAACACTGCACACACTGATCTCCTATGCTGATCACTGGCGTGTATTAACACGCCTGTGATCAGTGTTATCGGCGCTGGACTGCTCCTGTCTGGATCTCAGGCATGGAGCAGTCATTCGGCGATCGGACACCGAGGAGGCAGGTAAGGGCCCTCCCGGTGTCCGGTCAGCTGTTCGGGACGCCGCGATTTCACCGCGGCGGTCCCGAACAGCCCGACTGAGCAGCCGGGTCACTTTCACTTTCACTTTAGAAGCGGCGGTCAGCTTTGACCGCCGCTTCTAAAGGGTTAATACCGCACATCGCCGCGATCGGCGATGTGTGGTATTAGCCACGGGTCCCGGCCGTTGATGAGCGCCGGGACCGACGCGATAATATGATGCGGGATCGCGGCGCGTCCTGCGTCATTAAGGGGTTAAATACCGGGACCGGGCATAGGGCACAGGTACGCCCTATGTCCTTAAGAGGTTACTGGTGACCCTGCTATTTCCATCGGGGGGACCTCCCAAAGGGCTAATACCCACCCGTAGGCATCCTACGTTACCTGCAGGCCCCTCCGGCCTCTGCACCACCTCATCCGCCGCCATTTCTGGTCCTGCGCATCTGCCCTGGAGGCCATACCTCATCACTGGTGACGAACTATCCTGCCTGCCACCTACCAGCGCCGGAGACCCCAGGGACTTCCTCCCGACAGCTGCCGCATTCCTTTGCTGCTCCGCCTGTGCCCTGTGATGTGCTGCCTTGCTGCGCAGACTTCGGAGCTCCTGTCTTCTGCTGCAGCCCTGGCCGCGGAGTCCTCCACAGCTCCTGCAAGCCTGGACCTGGCGGTGAGTGCCTGTAGTAGCCTTCCTGTGGGGTCTGTTGCTCCCCACAGTGCCGCTCAGCTGCCCACACATGTTGAGACTTCCCCTCCTCTCCCAGCCGTTGTGCAGCCCCACCATCTTGGGCCTCCCTGGTGCGAGGCTTGCTTCCTCCTTACATCAGCTCACTGTTGCCTGCGGCTACTCCAGGCTGCTCAGCCCTCCTGTCACCTGTCCCTCCTTCCTGGGGACTCGGGCACCACTTCACTGTTCAACTCACTCAGGAGGGGTCTCATACCAACCCACCTGCACTCCATCTCTCTGCTTCTCTTGACCCCCTCGCTGCTTGTTGTCCACTGTACGGCTCTCCTAAAATGCAGAGGACTAGACTGATCAGTGCAATGTCTTCTGGAGCCCCCCGCCAGTCTCCTCAGGGCACACTGCCTCCTCTTCCTGGGCCTATGGTGCATGCATTGTCAGTTTCTGTTTCAACTTCCTGGGATGCCATCTCAGATTCTGATCTTCCCTGCTAGGGCCTCTCCATGCCCTCATCCGCTTTCCCTGACCTATGACAGCTGCTCTCTCCCAAATTCCAACTAAGGAGGACTTCCGCTCCCTTATTGCTGAAGTTAAAGATATCTGTTGGGCAGAAATTTCCTCCTTTTGTCAGGAATTACAGCATGTTTCTGACCGGGTGGAGGGCTTAGAGGATGCTCATGATACCACTAGGGCATACATTGCTCAGCTTCACTCTACAATTGACTCTCAAACTGACTTTCTTTGTGATCTCCATGCACACGTACAGGATCTGGACAATAGGGGAAAGCATAGTAGTATGAGGATGCGGGGACTGCCAGAAGCTACCCGCGAGGAGGATCTTTTTGTCACCCTGGAGGTCATATTTAACCTTATCCTTGGAGAGCACCCTTCTCATAAGATCAAACTGGACAGAGCTCATAGGGTCCTCCGCCCTAAATCTAATACGGGCACTCCCCGAGATGTTGTCTGCCGTGTGCATGATTTTCAAGTTAAGGAGGCTATGATGGCTAAAGCTCGATCCCTGAGGAACTTTTCTTTTGATGGGGCTCCTATTCAATTATTCTATTCCAGGATTTGTCCTGGCTGACGCTCAGGAAAAGACGGATGCTTCAACCCCTCTTTGCAGTCCTCTGCTCTCACCAAGTGCCTTATAGGTGGAACTTTCCGTTTGCCATGCACGCCCATAGAGTTGGACGCTCCGCTGTTTGACGTTCCTTCTCTGGTCCTCCGACCTTTTGCTCCACCTTGGACCTGCCGAAACCTCAGATGGTGGACTGGGATCTAACATCTCCTCCTCCTCTGCCTCCTGTGCTGCAACCTGTTCAGCCCCACTGGCCTGGATTCCAGAGGAAATCTCCCCCTTGTGACTCTGGAGCCCCCCTCAAGCCCCCCCTGAGAAGTTGCTGGAGGCTTTTTGTCTCTGCTATGATGCTCCTGGTCCAGGACATTTCTAGGTCTCTGATTTCTCACTGAATGGCATGGGACTGCGTTTCCATGCTGCAGAACCTTAGTTTTTGCATATTTCTGTTGCTGTTGTAACATTGCATTTTTAGGTCACCAATGGTTTATTTTCTCTAGTTCACCTGTGTTCTTTGCTCTGGCCTTGGGGTAGGGTGCCTGCCTTTTTGGTGGTTGCCCTTTAGTGGTGTACTACCATATCTCCCCCTGAGGCTGTTGCAATGGACTGCCCATGCTCTGGTTCCTGGTCCACTCTGGTGGTCTTGGCCTCCGCATTGGCTGACTGGTCAATGCTTCACCTTATTGAAAAGTGTTGCATTCTGTTTGTCTTATGATGTTCTGTCAGTTTGTTGTCTGTTTGTTTGCCCTTATGTCTCCCTTTGTTTCTCTTCCTTTTCCGTTCTTTTCTTCCTTTAGGTCGCTCCTCCTTGCTCTTCTTCTCAGAGGTCCGAGTTCTCCAATCACCCTCTCATTGATCCGCAGTGGCTCTTTCGGGATCTCTTGTGAGTATGGCTTTTAATTGGCAGTTTTCTATTTCTCATCATCCACCATGGTCAAGTGTGTCTCCCTGAATGTTAAAGGGCTGAACTCCCCCTCTAAGAGACGTTTGTTGCAACGGGAGTTGGTTGAGCTGCAGGCTGATATCGTTTTTCTTCAGGAAACACACTTTGACTGTTCTGGATCCTTTCAATTTCTCCATCACTTTTTTCCGCAGGCCTACTCTGCAGTCTCCGACAAGAGTGGCGGCATCCCGGTCCCTGCATCGTTTCTGTGACCACCACGGTCTTTTGTGGTTATTATTCTATTACTATTCTTTTATTATAGAGAAACAGCAATGCTTCAGCTCACCCCAGGTGCGCACGGACAGAGCGCGGACCTCGCCCAATTGAACAGCAGAAGAAAGAGGAGTCCAGCGTCCAGAAACTCGGAGGATAATATTTATTCACCAGATGGTCATAACAGAAACACAGGGTACAGTGACGCGTTTCGGCTTTACAACAAAGCCTTAGTCATACACCTAGGCTTTGTTGTAAAGCCGAAACGCGTCACTGTACCCTGTGTTCCTGTTATCACCATCTGGTGAATAAATATTATCCTCCGAGTTTCTGGACGCTGGACTCCTCTTTCTTCTGCTATTCTTTTATTATGCACTTTATCTGGGTATCTGGAACTTTAGGAAGGCAAAGTTCAATCAACTCAGAGAAGCCCTTAACAATATAAAATGGGATAATGTTCTCAAAAAGAACAATACTGACACTAAATGGGAGACCTTTAAAAATGTCTTAAATTCTCACTGTAAGATGTGTATACCTTAAGGGAATAAAAGCGTCAGAAATAAAAGAAAACCAATATGGATGAACAAAAATGTTAAGGGTGCAATAAATGACCAAAAAAAATGCATTTAAACTACTAAAACAGGACGGCAGCAAGGAAGCATTAAAAAGCTATAGAGAAAAATTTAAAATATGTAAAAAACTGATAAAAAATGAAAAAATAGAGACAGAAAGACTCATTGCCAAAGAGAGTAAAACTAACCCCAAAATGTTCTTTCACTATATAAATAGCAAAAAGATCAAAAATGAAAGTGTGGGCACTTTAAAAAATGATGAGGAAGAAATTATAAACGGGAATCAGGAAAAAGCAAATATATTAAACAAATTCTTCTCCACTGTGTTCACCGAGGAAAATGAAATGCCAGGTGAAATACAGCGAGATAAGGTAAACTCCCCAGTACAGGTCACCTATCTAACCCAGGAAGAAGTACAGTGCCACCTACAAAAATTCAAAATAGACAAATCACCAAGTCCAGATGGCATTCACCCCCGTGTTCTAAAGGAATTGAGTAATGTGATAGACAGACCCCTATTTTTAATATCCAGGGAATCTATAGTAACAGGGACTGTTCCCCAGGACTGGCGCATGGCCAATGTGGTACCAAGATTCAAAAAGGGATCAAAAGGTGACCCCGGGAATTATAGACCTGTTAGTTTAACCTCCGTTGTATGTAAATTGCTTGAGGGTTTTCTAAGTTTTGGAGTATCTTAATAAAAATAAATGTATAATCCCATATCAGCATGGCTTTATGGGGGATCGGTCCTGTCAAACTAACCTGATCAGCTTTTATGAGGAGGTGAGCTCCAGACTGGACCAGGGGCAATCGTTGGATGTCTGGATTTTTCCAAAGCATTTGATACAGTGCCACATAAAAGGTTGGTGCATAAAATGAGAAGGATTGGGCTGGGGGGAGAATGTGTGCAAGTGGGTAAGGAACTGGCTCAGTGATAGGAAACAGAGGGTGGTTATTAATGGAACTTATTCTGATTGGGTGACTGTTACTAGTGGGGTACCACAGGGGTCCATCTTGGGTCCTGTTCTATTTAATATATTTATGAATGACCTTGTAGAGGGGTTGAATAGTGAAGTATCAATCTTTGCAGATGATACTAAACTCTGTAAAGCGGTAAACACAATAGAGGACAGTACACTGTTACAAATGGATCGGGATAGGTTGGAAGTTTGGGCTGGGAAGTGGCAGATGAGGTTCAACACTGATAAATGTAAGGTAATGCATATGGGGAAGAAAAATCCGGGCTGGGATTCTGTATTAAATGGGAGAACACTTGGGACGACTGACATGAAAAAGGATTTAGGAGTCTTAATCGTAAATTTAGCTGTAGTGACCAGTGTCGGGCAGCTGCTGCCAAGGCAAATAAAATCATGGGGTGCATCAATAGGGGCATAGATGCCCACGACAAGGAAATAATTATACCGCTGTACAAATCACTAGTCAGACCACATATGAAATACTGTGTACAGTACTGGGCACCAGTGTACAAGAAAGCTATAGAGGAGCTGGAGAGGGTTCAAAGACGGCAACCAGAGTAATACCGGGAATGGGAGGACTACAGTACCCAGAAAGATTAGAAGAATTGGGGTTATTTAGTTTAGAAAAAGAAGGCTTAGGGGAGACCTAATAACTATGTATAAATATATCAGGGGACCGTACAGTGATCCCTCCCATGATCTATTTATACCCAGGACTGTATCTATAACAAGGGGGCATCCTCTATGTTTAGAGGAAAGAAGGTTTCTACACCAGCACAGATGTTTTTTTTTTTTTTTTTACTGTAAGAGCAGTGAGACTGTGGAATTCTCTGCCTGAGGAGGTGGTCATGGTGAACTCTGTAAAAGAGTTCAAAAAGGGGTCTGGATGGGGCGGAGTCTAGCCGTGGACTGAAATTGACATGTGAGCTGCAGCTCTCCCGTCTACCTCGCTGATTTCTGCCTCTACATACCTTCATTTTAGCTGAAAATGGTCAAGATCGGTCGCGGAACCTCTGGCGAACCCAGTGACTCCCCGAGACCAGGCAAAAGCCAAGCGGACATGTCGAAGTTCCTCAAAAAGAAAGGGGGTGTCTCACCAGCGCGCCTTCTCAAAATGGCGCCGGGCGCTCCTTCCCAGCCTGAGCCCGCCGATGACGGAGACCAGGACAGCGACACAGAAGGGTGCTCACCTGCAGTGGTCACGCAGAGCTTCTTGAAGACCTTCATGAAAAAGGCCCTCGCTCAGGCTGTGAAGCCGGTCCTAGTGGAATTGGCGGAGATAAAGTCAGAAGTCCTCACGATAGGTACCAGAACTGAAGCGCTGGAAGCCGCCTGTTCATCCCTGACCTCACACTCCGCGGCCATGGCTGACCGAGCGGAGCTTATGGAAGAGCATCTCAACAGCACATACTTCCTCATCGAGGACCAGGAGAACAGGAGTAGGAGAAAAAATGTTCGCTTTAAAGGTATTCCAGAGTCGTGAGAGGCGGAGGCCCTAGAGAAGGTTGCACGCAACATTTTTGCGGGCTTGCTGGGTCAGGAGCGAGCTGGGGCCATAGTGATAGAACGGATCCACCGAGCACTGCGCCCGAAACCTAAACCATCCGAACCCCCCGAGGGATGTGGTCTGTGGTCTTCTTTCCTACGTCGACACAGCAGCCATCTTACAAGCGGCCAGAGAGAAGAGGCCGCTCACTTACGGGGAAGCAGAAGTCGCCCTGTACCAGGACATTGCTCCGTCAAACTTTAGCAAAAAGACGCCTGCTACGTCCGCTGCTGGAGCAGCTTCGCAGTATGGGCCTTCAATACGCCTGGCTGTTCTCGTTCGGCCTCTCCATCTCACACGGCACCCGCCGCTTAATAGTTAAAACACCTGCAGACCTTGCCATGGTGTGGCCTGCCCTAGGAATACAACCCATAGACGTACCTTCCTGGCTCCCAGTCACGGGCCTGAAGCCGCTGCCACCGCTCCCGAAGATGGATGGCTGGACCCTGGTTTCCCGCACCAAAGTTGGCAAGGACGTCCCTCCTCACCGCTGAGACCCCTGCTGCGGTCCCACTGATCTTGGCAGCCGTGCCCGATACGGAGATTGCCTACTTCTGCCGGTTTGATGTTTCTTATCTTCTTGTTGCGGTTCCTGCCAACTCCAACATGCCATGCCGTTCAGTGTCCCTTGATTTCCTCGGCTTCCTCAAGTTGAGGCCTACTCCCTACTTGCCGGGAAATCTTCATCATTGTTTGCTGATGGTCACCCTGGTCACCCTTTCACCCCCCACTCCCCCCACCCCCCCTACCTGACCCCCCCCCCCCCCCCCACCCCACCCCTCCGGACACCTGGATGGTCTGGTTCCTGAATTTGAACATACCATTTGTTGCTCTTCTTGCACGCCTCGACTCCAGCACTTCTACTCTACACTCTACAACCTTCAACCTGAACCCGAGGCGGGCGGGGACACTGCCCCTGGTTCCTCACGAGACGACTTCTTGAGAGGGCTTGATCTCTCTTGACCTCTTCTATGAGACAGTCCTTACTGACTACTGTCACCTCTGATGAGGTCCGGAAGGTGGTGTTGTCCTTCCCGCCCAGGAGAAGCCCTGGCCCTGACGGACTTCCCCTACACTATTTCAAGACTTTCATGGAGACCCTCATACCACATCTCACCGACTCTTGCTCATCTCTTATGCAGGGCACCCCGCTACCCCCACAAACACTGGAGGCCCACATCACGCTCATAGCTAAGGAAGGGAAGAACCCGTCTTTATGTGGTAGCTATAGGCCTATCTCGCTGCTGAATCTCAACCTAAAGATTTGGGCCAAACTTCTTTCCAACAGGATCAAGGGGTTTCTCCCTCATCTTATTGCCCCAGAACAATCAGGCTTCGTCCCGGGTAGAGAGGGTAAGTCCAACACCTTTAGACTCTTAGCCTCTATCCATAGGGCCCACCAAACCGGCTCTCCACTGGTTCTTCTCGGCGTTGACGCCGAGAAGGCCTTTGATAGGGTCAGTTGGTCGTTCATGAAAGCGGCCCACGAGAAGTTCGGCTTTCCGGACCAATTTATCACCGCTATTTTTTCGTTGTACTCCCGTCCTTACGCCCCTCATTGATCAATGATTCGATTTCTCCATCCTTTTCCATCACCAACGGCACCAGACAGGGATGCCCTCTCTCTCCAACCCTCTTATTCCTAGTCATGGAAACTCTACTTCAGAGAGTGAGGCAACATCCCTCCATCCAGAGAGTTTCTGCCCCTTCCGGTGACCTCAAAGTCCTGGCTTTCGCGGACGATTTACTCTTCTTACTCACCAAACCTGAGTCGGGTCTCCCCTGTCTGGTGTCGTTGTTTGAGGAATTTGGCCGCCTCTCTAACTTCAAAGCTAAATCCGAACTTCTAAATATCACCCTTCCGGAGAGTAGTATACCCAAGATTTCACTTCTCTCCCCTTTCCCATGGGCGCGGACGTCTATAAAATACCTAGGGGTGAATATAACAAAATCCATCCCAACACTTTACACAGCTAACTTCCAGACTTTACTCACCGACATACAAAATCTTCTCAAAGACTATGATATTCCTCTTATCTTCTCAAAGACTATGACATTCCTGAAGTGGCATAATTCAACTCCCCCTACAATCGCAGAATGGACGTCCAAAGTTAATCAACTCTGTAGGTTCGAAGAAATGTCCAGTAGGGCCAAACGCTCCCACGCCAAATTCCTAAGTATCTGGGGCTCCTGTTTGAGACGTTCTGGGCATGGTTCAAGTGCCTGAGACTTCCCGCTCATTTCCCTGTTCATATATTTATCTCCTCCCAGCGTCTCTACTCTTTTTCCAATCCTTCTGCTCCCTCATCATGGAGACCTTTGGTATTTAGTCATTACTTTATATACTTTCTGGCTCTATTTCTCTATACCTCCACACCATCTCTGACACACATGTGGGGCTTTGCTCCGAGTGCATATTTCGGAGAGGAAGCCTCTGATGCCCGATCGCTCCGACATCGTGCTACTCTGACCCGCAGTCCCCCCCCTCCAATTCTTCTCCCCCCTTCCTCTAGGAGGGAACTGCCTACCTCAGAGCATTTTCTGACCTTTCCTCCCCGTTACTAGGATGTTGATTTCGCTGTTAAGTGCATATACCATGTGCAGATGTTTTAATAGCCTTGTTTTTCTGTTGGCCTCCACAGAGGCTTGTTTGTACCTATTCTATGTTCTTAAACTAATAAAAACTTAATTGATAAAAAAAAGGGATCTGGATGCATTTTTGGAGAATAATAACATCGCTGGTTATGTATACTAGATTTATAGGGACAGAACTTTGATCCAGGGATTTATTCTGATGCCATATTGGAGTCGGGAAGGAATTTTTACCTCTAGTATGAGGGTTTTTTGCCTTCCTCTGGATCAACTCAGGAGGGACTCATTAGGGTTATAGGTTGAACTTGATGGACTCTGGTCTCTTTTCAACCTTATGAACTATGTTACTATGTTACTATTTGATATGAATACCAGCATGTAGCAACTTATTCCAACTTGCACTTTATATATACGTTATTGGATTACTATCACTTTTTCTGTGTGGATCGGTGCCCATGCTTATGTATATAATATACCATAATATTATCTGCTATGCCCCTTGATTTATTGATTTACACCCCTGATGCAGGGTATCCGGAGTTGCCGCATATTCTTGATGTATTGCTTTCCTCTGTATGTGTGTTTGGTTTTAATGTATACCAATAAATGTAATGCTTTTATACCTCTATAAATGACTTCATTTGATTTTGCTTTGTGTTCTATAAGCCTCCAACAGGAAAACTTTAGGGTTTGCTATCCTAGTCTCCCGGTCATGCCCCTTACAGGTCTCTTCCACTTTTCTTGATACCCAGGGGCGTTATGTGGTGGTAGAGGGGTCCTGGGTGGGGTACTGCTGCTGCTTTGTAATATCTATGCCCCCAACACTTCTCAAATCCCCTTTTTGTGTAGAGTCCTAGCTCGGCTTCATAAAAACCTTTCCTCTGCTTGGTTGCTTGGGGATGACTTTAATCTTATCTTTTCCCCATCTCTAGACCACCACTCTCTCTCTCTGCTGCCCCTCCTACCCCTGCCCAACTGTGCTTAGCTACCATTTTCCGACGGATTATACAGGCCTTTTCGTTATACGATCTATGGCTGTTAATTCAACCGACGGAGCGCTCTTTTAGCTTTTATTAACACTCCTATAAATTGCATACGTGTATTGATTATTTCTTTGGCAACCTCCCCATGGTACACATGCTCTGCACTGCTTCTCTCTAACCTATTTCCTGGTCTGATCACTGCCCCATTCTCCTTTCCTTTTCTCCTTCCCCTTCTTCCCTCCAGAGATGCCATTGGTGACTAAATGATTCCCTCCTTAAATCGTTGTCTTCCCGGGAGTCGATACAGAAGTGTCTAACTGATGACTTTGCTACTAATGAGGGTTCAGTCTCTTCACAGGCTGTCCTCAGAGAAGCTCATAAGTCGGTAGTGCGCGGGCATTGTATTGCTCTAGGTATGCGACTTAAGTGTGATGCTCTGCTCGCTCCCGGGAACTCCGAGCGGAGGTCACTCGCCTGGAGGCTCTATTACTGTCTACCCCCTCTCTATTGGTCCTGAGGCACTTGGTGACTGCTCTGGCTCAGTTGGGCGACTTGGCTCTCCACAGAGTTGAGCAGCAGCTGCTGTTTGCCAAGCAATGCTTTTATGAGAGAGGCAACAAAGCCCATACCATGTTGGCCAGGTGCCTACATGACCGAGCGGTGGCTCAGTCTCCCCCTGCCTTGACGGACTCTTCTGGTGTTCTTCATTATCACCCAGTTGATACCTCTCTCCTCTTTGTTGATTGCTACACTAAACTTTACTCCCTTCCCTCTCAACTGCTCTTGACTCTTATCTTTCCCGATGCGGCCTACCTACACTGTCGGGGGCCAATCGTGAGGTACTCAATGCACCTATCACTGGGGAGGAACTCTTGGAGGGTCTATCACTGGGGAGGAACTCCTGGAGGTTCTTAAATTAAATCCCTCACTGCTGCTCGTTCCCCTGGCCCAGACGGCTTTACGTATCTGTACTAGAAGACTTACTCCTCTATACTTACACCTAGAATCATTCAACTTTTTAACTCTTTCATGGGGGGAGGAGATCCCGCAGTCATTTTTGCACTCCATAATCACCTTGATACACAAACCTGGCAAGGATCCTCACGATTGCTCTGGTTACAGACCGATTGCCCTCCTAAATTCTGATTTGAAGCTTTTTTACTAAGGTGTTGGCAGTCAGGCTTTGCTCCTTCCTCCCATCTCTTATCCATAAGGATCAGGTTGGGTTTATCCCCTGCCGCCAGGGGACAACACCAGGAGGGGGATTGATCTTGTTGACTTAATTAGCCGGAGGTCCGAACAGGCTTTAATTCTTAGCTTAGATGCCGAAAAGGCTTTTGACAGACTGGGGTGGCCGTTTCATTTTGCTACCCTTCAGAAATGTGGTATCATGGGTAATTTTCTAACTGCTCTGTGGGGTCTTTACTCCTCTCCTACTGCCTCTCTCACAATTTCTCACGCTGCTTCTCCAACCTTTCCTTTATCTAATGGGACCCGTCAGGGTTGTCCGCTGTCCCCTCTGGTTTATGCCCTATGCATTGAGCCTCTGGCTGCCATGATTAGGAGGGATCCGGACATCACTGGCACTCCCTTACATGATAGGGAATTTAAGATCTGTTTATTTGCTGACGATGTCCTTCTCACACTCTCCCGTCCTTTGCTTTCTCTCCCTGGCCTCTATAAAGCTCTTCATGCCTATGGGGTTGTTTCTGGCTACAAGGTTAATCTCTCTAAATCGGAAGCACTTCCTCTAAATCTCCCCATGTCTCTTTCCACTCTCCTGCGCTCCAATTACTCTTTTAATCTGCTATCAAGTATTTGGGGGTTCATATTACTTCACGCTACTCCTCCCTATATTCTACTAACTATCTCCCCCTCTTTCGGGAACTTTGTGCTCTTCTGGAGAAATGGCGTTCGCAGTACATCTCCTTTTTCAGGTGCATTGCGGTGGTTAAAATGCTTCCGAAAATGCTTCCGAAATTGCTACATTTTTTCGAGATGTTGCCGACTCGTGTACCACTGTCTGCCCTTCCCTCTTTCCAATCGGCTATTTTTCGCCTTAATTTGGGATGGAAAGAGGCATTGGCTCCCAATGCCGGCCAAGATGGCTAGCAGGACGATGGGGGGTCGGCGGTCCCGGATGTGACAAAATACTATTGGGCTGCTCACCTGTGCCATCTTGTGGCATGGTCCTCTTACCATGCTTACAGCCCCTTGATGAAGCTGGAGAAGCTCTGGTTGGCTCCTATCCACCCTAATACACTTCTCTGGTCCCCTCTGGCATCTACTATCTCTCTATCCCCTCTTCTAGGCCCCATGTCATTCTCTAGATATGTTTGGGGGTACTGCTCCGTTAAATTTAAACAGTTTTCTCCTTCATCCCCTCTACGGTCTTTCCTTTATCATCCTGAGTTTCCTTCTGGTCTGTCTTCTGCTATGGTGCGGGAATGGGGATCTCGAGGCCTTTTCTGCTGGGCTCATGTGGTGGACCCTCTCTCACATTCTCTCCTACCTTTTGAACAATTGAGGGCTTGTTGGGATCTCCCCTCGTCTGAGTGCTTTCACTATCTACAGTAGCGGCATTTTATGTCCTCAATGACTGGCTCCACTGTGGTCTCTAGGCCTACTGGATTTGAAAAATTGTGCCGTGGTGGGCCTCAGGCGAGGGGCCCTCTCTCCGACATTTACTCCTTGCTTCTCCAGCCCCCTGAGGGCGTTCCACCGTCCCACCGTTATAAGAGCTGCTGGGAGGTAGTTCTCAACACTACCATGACCCTACCTCAGTGGTGGGTTATCTGGGAAAGAGCCTCTAAGGCTTCAATTTGCACTGCCTATGAGGAAACCCGGTATAAACTTATTATGGGCTGATATCATACTCCGGAACTGTTGAATAGACTGAACCCTGACATCCCTCCCCAATGCTGGCGTTGTGGGGTGGGGCTGGGTATGGTGTTCCATTCTGGCCGTGTCCTCTCTTAGCTGACTACTGAAAAACAGTGCAGAGACTGATATTTGAGGCTCTGGGTGTGTCGGTCCCTCTAGACCCCCTAATTTACCTTCTCCCTCTCTCTCATCCCACTCTGTCTAAAAAGCCCTTTAAGCTCTTTATGCATATTGCCTTAGCCGCTAAAACCCTTATTGCCAAGTGTTGGAAGAGGACCATCCCTCCCTCTGAGTCTGATCTGTTCACCCGTATTCATGAGATCCGTTCTTTGGAATCTCTCACAGCCTCTTTAAATAATTATATCCCCCTATTCCTCTCTGTCTGGGAACCTTGGGATTGTTTCTGTGATGTGCCTTGATTTCTCGACCTCACCTTCTCTTTCTTTACCCTTCTCTTTCTTTTTCCCTCCTCTTCCCTTTGCCTCTTGTGGTAGTTAGTGTTGAGCGGCATAGGCCATATTCGAATTCGCGAATATTCGCGAATATATGGACGAATATTCGTCATATATTCGCGAATATTCGCACTTTCGTTATATTCTCGTTTTATTTTCGCGTATGCGAAAATACGCACATGCGAAAATTAGCATATGTGGAAATTCGCATATACGAAAATTAGCATATGCTAATTTTCGCATATGCGAATTTCTGCACGCCAGTCTCACACAGTAGTATTACAGCCTTCTTTACACCACACAAGCTGGAAGCAGAGAGGGGTGATCACTGTGATGTGTACTGTGAAGAAAAAAAAACAAAAAAAACGAATATTCGTAATTACGAATATATAGCGCTATATTCGCGAAATTCGCGAATTCGCGAATATGCGATATTCGCGAATAATATTCGAATTGCGAATATTCGCGAGCAACACTAGTGGTAGTTGTGTGTTGTCTTTGTGTGCCCACTATATGTGTCTTCCCCCTACCCACCCCCTCCCTCTGTTTGTGGCCCTTAGGGCCTGATTGCCTGTATTGGATGGCACATAGACTAATGCATGTTTGAGCCTTTTAAAGATTAACGTTATTGATTTATTATGTTACCGTTCTGCTATGGGAGGCCTTTGTCAGGATTTCTGTGGCTTTATTAGTCTGCCTTGACCCTACCATTTGCAGTTTTTTTCATTCATATCATACCAACTGTTATTGGGTTTCGGCCCTATATGATGTCATTTATATGTTCTTTCTCTCTTATTTGGATTTGTATCCATGAAAAATTCTTTAATAAAAATGACAGTTAAAAAAAAAAATTTTGACAACAAAACTTATGAAGTTGAGTCCAAGATGACATTCAGGATCTGTATAAATTGCATTATCAAGTGTATAAACTAAAAACATATGGGGTGAATCAGAAAGGATGTTGCAAAATTCCTAGCCTCAGTGTTCACAACCGACAGAGAACATAACACAAATGTCCATGTTTTATCTGTTTATTACAAATGTTCCAACTGATTTCCAGTGGTGACACAGCAGATGTCAGGGCGGTAGTCCAGTTCTGTACAGATACGGACAATCTACCCTCAGATATGGACTCCACTGCTTCAATGATGCGTTGTTTTGGGTTGGTCCCTTCTTGGGGGATGTTTTTTCCTTGTTTTAATGTCGCCATCTTATGTCATACTCCTAGATAAAGCCTTCTCTGGTGAAACGCGTCGGAGTTGGGGTGGGGGGCTGGGGTGAGTCCTGTGTTCCTGCTACTGCTTCCCTATCTGCTGCTATTTTTGTCACTAAGTTTTTTGTGCACACTTGTTTATTCATTGGTATTTTAATCACTTGTTATGTGCACTTTATTGGTAGTGTACTTACTATAGTATAATGTTTGTGGTTTGATCACCTTTTTTACTTATCTCTTGCACATTTAAACACGCGCATTGCTGCAGATGCCGTGATCTGTATTGATCACTGCATCTGAGGGGTTAATGGTAGAAATCAGAGCGATCACTGATGTCCCTGGCTGCTGATAGCAGCAGGGACCTGCCGTGCATGATGTGAGCACCGGTCCGGTGCTCGCATCATGTAAATGACGTAAATGTACGTCATGGTGCGTTAAGTACCACTGCACCATGACATACATTTACGTCATGTGTCGTTAAGGGGTTAAATGGATGATTGGTTTGCCCGCGGGGATCCGATCATCTGAAATGGCGGCCTAAGGTCCCCTCACCTGCCTCCGTCTGTCTCCTGGGGTCTTCTGCCCTGGTCTAAAATCGAGCAGACCAGAGCAGAAGATCACTGACAACACTGGTCAGTGCTATGCCTATGATTGCTATATGAAAAGTGTAAAAAAAAAAAGTAAAAAATGTAAAATGTGTAAATGTCCGAACTATCAAAATGTATAATGTTGGACTTCCGGTTCCGGCACGGGCATGTAAGGAGCGCAGGGCAGGAGCTCCCGCACCCAGACCTCATGCCCTCTGATTGCTCCTACTATACAGACGACCCTGGAAAACACCATGCGCTCAATGTTAACACAATTGCAAACAGACTTGGGGGCTTAAACGGGTCGTCTGGATGAGGCAGAACAGCGCATCATCATGCTGGAAGATGAAAATAGTGGTCTTGCTACTAGACTTCACCAATCTGAAACAGACCCCTGTTATGTCAGTGAAAAGCTGGAAGATCTGGAAAACAGATCCCGCCGCAACAATTTACGTATAGGGGGGAGTAGTGAATCTCTCCCTCCTGCAAAAATAAAATTGTCTCTGTCCCTAAGGCCAAAATGGGCTGTGTCCTTAAAGCGTACCTGTCATAGTGCAGAAAAGAAAAAGTGATATGTTACTCAGTAACTAATCCTGATCATGTGCATATCATTTGTATGTGTCTAGGACCTATATATCCCTAATAAATAGCATTTATAACTTGCTCACTTGCTTTTTCTTCTTGTCTTATGGAGTGGGGCGTGTCCATCTCTCTCCCTCACTGTGGATGATTCTGGGAGCAGCCTGGCAGTCTGCAAATCACTGCATAGTAGTTTTTATGCATACATTTTCTATCTGTTCCTAGTAAAGCTGGATGCTAATCAACATAGCTGTCACTATATGTCCCATTCAGCTTTCATGGACTCCTAAATGTCTGACCAGCTTCTTTGTCATTCAGGAGTCAGAGAAAGCTTTGGCTGTTCAAGCAAGCTGGGAGTTGTAGTTTTGCATTGCAACAGTTGGAGCTGCAGTGTTTGTAAAGCACTGTGTTAGGGCAGTGTTGCCTTTAGCTGTTGCAAAGCTACAACTCCCAGCATGCCCACACATCCTTTGTCTGTAGCTTTGCTAGAGCTGGAGACACACAGCTGGAGAATACACAGCTCTAAAACAGAGCTTTACAAAGATTGTACCCCCAGATTTTGCAAAACTACAACTCCCATCATTGGAGTTGTAGTTTAGGAACAGCTGAAGACTGAAGTGGTGCAATGGTGATCTCCTATACTGGATACCAACACACTTTACGGCCAGTATCCAGTATGCTGCAAAATACAGAGTAGTCTGTCTGCATAAAGATAGATGACCCCTAGTGGCGGCTATTTTTCTTTTTTTAGTAAAATTGAAATTTTTTTTTTTTAAATAAATGTATATTAAAAAAAGGCATCTTATCAGTAGTACTACAAAATATAAAAAGTTTTTCATAATGACAGTGCCTCTTGTATAATGTTGTAATATTCAGTGTATTTAGTAGAATGTGAAGTGTTAAGGTTTTGTCACCAGCGTATTTCCTATACTTTAATGCAACACCTGACAGATGACATCTGGGCCATTGCACAACTGTGCTAGTGCAGGAAACTCAAGTCACTTGTGACAGTCGCAGTAGATGTCTTACTCACCAGGAATCGTTTCGTTATATGGACTCTGGGTTTCCATAGAACAATACCCATTGGCACAATGGTAAGTGCACATTGTTACATGCAAATATATTGTGATACTCGGCTACTAGATATCTTTTGCCTTTGAATCAGTGTTTCCCAACCAGGGTGCCTCCAGCATTCCCAGATAGATGAAGGCAATGTTTTAGATTAAAGGGGATATAGATCATTTCCAGAGAAAAATAAAGTTTCCAAATTAATTATATTATTATATGTATTGTTATTTTTAGGAGAATATCAGAACAGATAACTAGATAGCGTAATGAGGTGCAGGGATGACTCACGATGGAAAAATTATTAATATTTTCTCTATGGGTCATAGGTTTCTAATAACTAATGCACACCACTATGGTATGACTCAGTTTTATAGGCTGTAGTTATAGGACTCCATACATGAGCCTTTCTCTTGTAACTCTAATTATTATTTATTTAATTTTTTCTGTCGGATTAATGGCAATCTAACAAAAAAATATTTAGCCTCTTGTGCCAAGATTTTTCGGACTAGCCTAAAAGTATTTCTAGAGGAGAATATGCTGTAAAGACCTTATAAAACACAATACAATCTGGCGGTTGCTTAGCATGCTTCTCAAGGATCAAATTGCCCCTAAATGCTATCTATTGCCTATAGAAATATCAGGAGAACATGGAATCTTTAACCCCTTGGGGACGGAGCCCATTATGACCCTAAGGACGGGAGCATTTTTTGCAAATCTGACCACTGTCACTTTAAGCATTAATAACTCTGGAATGCTTTTACTTATAAATTTGATTCCGAGATTGTTTTTTCGTGACATATTCTACTTTATGTTAGTGGTAAATTTTCGGCGATACTTGCATCCTTTCTTGGTGAAAAATTTGAAAATTTCATGAAAAATTTGAAAATTTAGCATTTTTCTAACTTTGAAGCTCTCTGCTTATAAGGAATATGGATATTCCAAATAAATTATATATTGATTCACATATACAATATGTCTAATTTATGTTTGCATCATAAAATTGATGAGTTTTTACTTTTGGAAGACATCAGAGGGCTTCAAAGTTCAGCAACAATTTTCCAATTTTTCGCAAAATTTTCAAAATCGGAATTTTTCAGGGACCAGTTCAGGTTTAATGTGGATTTGAAGGGTCTTCTGGTTAGAAATACCCGATAAATGACCCCATTATAAAAACTGCACCCCTCAAAGTATTCAAAATGACATTCAGTAAGGGTGTTAACCCTTTAGGTGTTTCACAGGAATAGCAGCAAAGTGAAGGAGAAAATTCAAAATCTTAATTTTTTACACTGGCATGTTCTTGTAGACCCAGTTTTTGAATTTTTACAAGGGGTAAAAGGAAAAAAATCCTCTCAAAATTTGTAACTCAATTTCTCTCGAGTAAGCAAATACCTCATATGTGTATGTCAAGTGTTCGGAGGCGCAGTAGAGGGCTCAGAAGCAAAGGAGCAACAATGGGATTTAGGAGAGTGAGTTTTTCTCAAATGGTTTTTGGGGGGCATGTCCCATTTAGGAAGCCCCTATGGTGCCAGGACAGCAAAAAAAAACACATCGCACACTATTATGGAAACGACACCCCTCAAGGAACGTAACAAGGGGTACGGTGAGCCTTAACACCCCACAGGTGTTTGACAACTTTTTGTTAAAGTCGGATGTGTAAATGAAAAAAAAATATTTTTCCACTAAAATGCTGGTTTTTCCCCAAATTTTACTTTTTTACAAAGGGTAGTAGGAGAAAATGCCCCCCAAAATTTGTAACCCCATTTCTTCTGAGTATGGAAATACCCCATGTTTGGACGTCAAGTGCACTGCGAGCGAACTACAATGCTCAGAAGAGAAGGAGCGCCATTGAGCTTTTAGAGAGAGAATTTGTTTGGAATGGAAGTCGGGGGCCATGTGCATTTACAAAGCCCCCCGTGGAGCCAGAACAGTGGACCCCCCCACATAAGACCCCATTTTGGAAACTACACCCCTCACGGAATGTAATAAGGGGTACAGTGAGCATTTAAACCCCACTGGTGTTTGACAGATCTTTGGAACAGTGGGCTGTGCAAACAAAAAAATTAAATTTTTCATTTTCACGTACCACTGTCCCAAAAATCTGTCAGACCCCTGTGGGGCGTAAATGCTCACTGTACCCCTTATTACATTCCGTGAGGGGTGTAGTTTCCAAAATGGGGTCACATGTGGGTATTTATTTTTTTGCATTTATGTCAGAACCGCTGTAAAATCAGCCACCCCTGTGCAAATCACCAATTTAGGCCTCAAATGTACATGGTGAGCTCTCACTCCTGAGCCTTGTTATGCGCACGCAGAACATTTTACGCCTACATATGGGGTATTTCCGTACTCAGGAGAAATTGCGTTACAAATTTTGGGGGTCTTTTTTTCCTTTTACCTCTTGTGAAAATAAAAAGTAAAGGGCAACACCAGCATGTTAGTGTAAAAAAAAAATTTTTTTTACACTAACAGGCTGGTGTAGACCCCAACTTTTCCTTTTCATAAGGGGTAAAAGGAGAAAAAGCCCCCCAAAATTTGTAGTGCAATTTCTCCCGAGTTCGGAGATACCCCATATGTGGCACTAAACTGTTTCCTTGAAATACGACAGGGCTCCAAAGTGAGAGCGACATGCGCATTTGAGGACTAAATTAGGGATTGCATAGGGGTGGACATAGGGGTATTCTACGCCAGTGATTCCCAAACAGGGTGTCTCCAGCTGTTGCTAAACTCCCAGCATGCCTGGACAATCAGTGGCTGTCTGGAAATGCTGGGAGTTGTAGTTTTGCAACAGCTGGAGGCTCCGTTTTGAAAACACTGCTGTACAATACGTTTTTAATTTTTATTGGGGGGGGGGCAGTGTAAGGGGGTGTATATGTAGTGTTTTACTCTTTATTAGGTGTTAGTGTAGTGTAGTGTTTTTAGGGTACATTCACACTGGCGGGTTACGGTGAGTTTCCCGCTAGGAATTTGCGCTGCGGCGAAAAATTTGCTGCAGCTCATACTTGAAGCAGGAAACTTGCTGTAAACCTGCCCGTGTGAATGTACCCTGTACGTTCACATGGGGGGGGGCAAACCTCCAGCTGTTTCAAAACTACAACTCCCAGCATGCACGGTCTGTCAGTACATGCTGGGAGTTGTAGTTTTGCAACAGCTGGAGGCACACTGGTTGGAAAACCTTCAGTTAGGTTCTGTTACCTAACTCAGTATTTTCCAACCAGTGAGCTTCCAGCTGTTGCAAAACTACAACTCCCAGCATGCACGGTCTGTCAGTACATGCTGGGAGTTGTAGTTTTGCAACAGCTGGAGGCACACTGGTTGGAAAACCTTCAGTTAGGTTCTGTTACCTAACTCAGTATTTTCCAACCAATGAGCCTCCAGCTGTTGCAAAACTACAACTCCCAGCATGCACGGTCTGTCAGTACATGCTGGGAGTTGTAGTTTTGAAACAGCTGGAGGCACACTGGTTGGAAAATACTGAGTTGGGTTCTGTTACCTAACTCAGTATTTTCCAACCAGTGTGCCTCCAGGTGTTGCAAAACTACAATTCCCAGCATGTCTGATCACAGAAGGGCATGCTGGGAGATGTAGTTATGCAACAGCTGGAGGTACGCAACTACAACTCCCAGCATGCCCAGACAGCTGTTTTCTGTGTGGGCATGCTGGAATTTGTAGTTTTGCAACATCTGGAGTGCTACAATTTAGAGACCACTGAACAGTGATCTCCAAACTGTGGACCTCCAGATGTTGCAAAACTACAACTCCCAGCATGCCCAGACAGCAAACAGCTGTGTGGGCATGCTAGGAGTAGTAGTTTTGCAAGATCTAGAGGGCAGTATAGAGATCACTGTGCAGTGGTCTCTAAACTGCAGACCTCCAGCTGTTGCAAAACTACAAATTCCAGCATGCCCGAACAGCAAACAGCTGTCTGGGCATGCTGGGAGTTGTAGTTTTGCAACATCTGGAGGGCTACAGTCTAGAGACCACTATAGTGGTCTCAGACTGTAGCCCTCTAGATGTGGCTAGGCAACTACTCACCGGCTTCCGTCGCATCCGGGAGCCGTCCTCTTCTGCCGCACGCCGCCGCAGATCTCCGTCGCCGCCGCCGATCCCCGTCGCTCCGCTGCCTCCGGAGGGGTAAGTGGACTCCGGCGCCGCTCCCCTTCGTTTTCCCCGTTCTGCCCCTCCTTTTGTGGGAGGGCAGGACGGGGAAAACGAAAGTAAACCCCTCCGCCCCAGATCTGCTATTGGTGGTCGCGTCTAGACCACCAATAGCAGGGATAGGAGGGGTGGCAACTCTGCCACCTCACTCCTATCGCTTTAGGGGGATCGTGGGTGTCTTAGACACCCGCGATCCCCCTTCTATTCCGGGTCACCTGGTCACCATAGACCCGTAATGACCCGGAATCGGCGCAAATCGCAAGTGTGAATTCACTTGCAATTTGCGCCGATCGCCGACATGGGGGGGTCTAATGACCCCCCTGGGCATTTGCACGGGGTGCCTGCTGATAGATATCAGCAGTCACCCCGGCCCGGTCCCCGCCCGGCGCGCGGCGGGGGCCGAAATTCCCACGGGCGTATGGATACGCCCTTCGTCCTTAAGTACCAGGATGCAAGGGCGTATGCATACGCCCTTCGTCCCCAACAGGTTAAAGGGGTATTCCAGTTTTTTTTTTATTTGACTATGCTACAGGGGCTGTAAAGTTAGTGTAGTTCGTAATATAGTGTCTGTACCTGTGAGTGACGGTGGTCTTGCAATTCTTAAGTGATTTTTCGCCGCAATATTTATTTTTAACAGCATACAAAATTACTCAGGTTTAAGGTTTTCCCAGGTTGTAGCGTGGCCAAGACATTACATCACTAGTCAGGTGTGTAAAGGGAGCCTGTCTGCTTCAATTGGTGGAGTGACCGCTGGGTGGGAGAGAGATCATTCTGCAACTAATTGTATTTTTGCAACAGCTGGAGGCACCCTGGTTAGAAAATGCTGGTGAATGGAATGCAGCTCATTTGTTTTTTTAATGGGTGGGGTGGCTGATGTATGGGAGGGAGAAAAGTGACCTCACACTTACAAGGAACTATGGGATTTGTAGTTTGAGAGAACAAACTCCGACAGGAAATAGTCAGTTTACAAAAAATATAGCCACATTGTTATGGTAATCTCACAACATAGCCATTTAGCCCCAAGATAAGCGCAGATCCTTCCCAAGCTTGTCCATTACTGTCTGGCAGGTAAGTACTAAAATCACCTGATAAAATGATAAACCCTTTTAAATCAATACAGCAATTTGTCAAGAGGATGCTGTCCCCATGAGTACAAAAAATTCCTCTGCATCAGAAACAGCAGATCAAATCGAGGAATAGCATATAAAACTAGTATTTTATTATATATATTTAAAAAGCCAAATAATAGTTTGTGACCCAAAAGTAAAACACAAACCACTGTGATACACACAAAAAGGTGCTAGAAAGTAAATATAAATAAAAGTATTACCTAGGTTGGCAGGGGCACGTGGTGGGAATCACCATCACATAATAGGTAGTTATGGAGCTGCAACAGCTCTAGGATGCCCTACACTCTCCATATTCTGCCCATCTTGGCAAGTGTTGCTTCTCCATGAAAATAGCGGCCCCACACTGGAACCTGTCCCCAGTATTTACTATTACACCCTACAATTCCCTATGTGTTTCAACCACCTGTGTCAGCGGTAACCTCAGGGGACTAATTGAGGGTACCAATATAAAGCAATCAAAGGTGTACAATTATTGAAAACCAAGATGTATACAGGTATGACTAAAAATATGAGAAATGAAAGCAGTGATCTGATTGGTTGTTATGGGCAACTCAGCAACTTCTCCTCTGGACAGGTTTTTATAAATCTCCCCCAATGGGTCTAATAATTCCAAAGCCAGAATATACAATCAAGGTATCTGGCAAAACAATTATTATGCAAGTATGTGAAATGGTTTCTACCTGCATAAAGGTGTATACCTCCCCCACACACAGATGAAAATACTAAAAACATGGCTAGCATAAATGCATAATGCTGCTGAAAATGGGCTAGCGCTTTATGTGTGCATTACTGTGGGTTGTGTTTTGCTTTTGGGTCACATACTATTATTTGGCTTTTTAAATATATATAATAAAAGCTATATTTTATACACTATTCCGCAATTTGATCTCCTGAACATGGAATCTTTGTTAAATATCATAAAAAAGGAACATGGGCAACAGTGCTTCATAAGTGCATGCTGCCAGATTAGAAGCATATCCCATGGAAAACCTCTCCTGCTCTGGACAGTTCCTAACATGGACAGAGGTGTCAGCAGAGAGCACTGTGGTCAGGCTGGAAAGAACTTAGTACAAAAATAGGGGGGCTCACCAAATCATACAGTGGGTGCTACTACTCAGTAAGCAAAGAACTATCTATACAAGGGTAAGGATTTACTGTAAAGAGTGCACACCACAGGATCAATATTCATATAAGTAACATATTTTATTTTATTAAATATCATATAAAGATGCAAAAAAGACAGAAAGGGCTAAAATCAGTTAAAAGGCTCTTAATTGAGCAACCTCTACAACATGGGAGAGGGGCCATGAACCCCCTTCTCACCAGAGTCCCGTGCCTCTGTAATGCAATACAATGGCTCAGGCAGTGGTGCTAACTAATAAGATAATGCACATGCAACATCAAACTATGTCACCGAATAAATAATCCTAACATCAAATGAAAAAGGAATACACGATGTACAAAGAGAAGATATATAAATGCATATCACCAGTGCACAGCAACCACAGAACAAAGGAGCCGAAATAATAGAAAGTGAGACGGGACCCCTAAAGCCCCACGCGTTCCGTCACTGTTTGTGACTTCCTCAGGGGTGTAACCCCTGAGGAAGTCACAAACGGTGACGGAACGCGTGGGGCTTTAGGGGTCCCGTCCCGCTTTCTATTATTTCGGCTCCTTTGTTCTGTGGTTGCTGTGCACTGGTGATATGCATTTATATATCTTCTCTTTGTACATCGTGTATTCCTTTTTCATTTGATGTTAGGATTATTTATTCGGTGACATAGTTTGATGTTGCATGTGCATTATCTTATTAGTTAGCACCACTGCCTGAGCCATTGTATTGCATTACAGAGGCACGGGACTCTGGTGAGAAGGGGGTTCATGGCCCCTCTCCCATGTTGTAGAGGTTGCTCAATTAAGAGCCTTTTAACTGATTTTAGCCCTTTCTGTCTTTTTTGCATCTTTATATGATATTTAATAAAATAAAATATGTTACTTATATGAATATTTATGGACATTTATCAACGGGTTTAGTCAGGTTTTCTTTACTATAATTGTCGCAAAATTGTCGCAACTGCGACTACACGATTTTTCGTGCGACATTTTGACTGGAAAGCGAGAAAAGCAAGTTTTCCTAAAATTTACTATGTAGTAATAATTTTAAAATGGACTACGGGTAGTCAGGTATTTATTAACTGCGACAGTCGCAACTGCGCAAAAAAAAGTCGCAACAGCGTTAAAAATTGACTAAATTTACTCCAGCTCAAACATGGAGCAGAAAAAGCTACTACCAAAGTAAAAAAGGAAAAATTGCTTACGTGAAAGAAAATTATCAACAGGCTGAAACCAGTTGATAAATACGTCGCACATAAGCAAAAAAAAAGTAAGGAAAAAATTACTAAAAAAAAGAATACATAAGCAAACATTGATAAATGTCCCTCATTGATCCTGTGGTGTGCACTCTTTACAGTAAATCCTTACCCTTGTATAGACTGGAAAGAACTTCACAAATTTCTCTGCAGTATATCTGGAGCATACAGCAGCTGAGAAGTACTGGAAGGGTTAAGATGATGAAATAGAAGTAATTTACAAAACTTTCTGCCACCAGTTGTTCTGAATGCTGTTTTTCACGCTGCAAGGGTTGGCCATGCCCCTTGTGATGTCACGGCCACGTCCCCTCAATGCAAGTCTATGTGAGGGGGCGTTACAGCCATCACGCCCCCTCCCATAGATTTGCATTGAGGGGGCGTGGTCGTGACGCCACAAGGGGCGTGGTCGACCTTCTGCAGCACGAAAACAGCGTTAGGAACATTTATTTCAGAACGCTGGCCAGTGGAGTACCCCTTTAAACAACCAATGAAGGCTTAGTAAGCGTAATACCAGAAATCCATGCACAGAAGACGTTAGGGAGGCACTCACCAGATCCATCTATAAAACAGTAACATCTTTAATTTTGGGGCATATACAAAACACGCAGGGATGCCAGACAAAAACCGAGAGGTGCAGTTACAGCCATTTCACGCGTGTCCAGGCCATGAAACAGCTGTAACTGCTCCTCTCTGTGTTCATGTTGTGTCCCCATGTGTTTTGTATATGTACTGAAAATAAAGAAGTTACTGCTTTATAGATCGGTCTGGTGAGTGCCTCCCTAACGCCTTCTGGTAATACCTTTTCTTTTTGGGGACCAGAGCAACGCAACAATCTGAGTAAGTGGAATGCACCTGTATCTGTACTGATCTGCCAATAAGCCAGTGAAGAGAGTGATTACTAAAGTGGGACTGTGCCGACTCTCTTGTCCTATGAATTACCTTAGTAAGTGTAATATTTTACTATTATTTGTGTTTTCTCTCATTTTTCTATTGATTATTAGTGTTTTCAATAATCCTCACATTTGTGCAGTTTTCAATCCGGTCACTAAGACTCATAACAGACTGGAAATTTTTGTTCCGTAGAAAAAACTTTCCAGCAGTCTCCTCATTATCATCACAGGCATGATTACAGTGGAAGGTGATATATATAGATAACACAGGTTTATACCAATCTCAATAGGGGATGCTCACAGCTCCCATCCTCCCTCCTTGCACTGTAAGGCTATGTTTACACGTCGGAATGTCCGCATGGAAAACTGCAGACTGCGGGCGCTGGTATAACATGCCGGTTCTAAGACCACACGGGAATGTGCCGTCTCATAGACAGCAATGCATTCCATGTGGAATCTGCAGAAAGAATGGATAGGTTAAAGGGGTTATCCAAATAAAAACTTTTTTATATATATGAACTAACTCCAGAAAGTTAAACAGATTTCAGATTTGTAAATTACTTCAATTAAAAAATCTTAATCCTTTCAGTACTTATTAGCTGATGAAGTTGAGTTGTTCTTTTCTGTCTAAGTGCTCTCTGATGACGTGTCTCGAGAACCGCCTAGTTTAGAAGTAAATCCCCATAGCAAACCTCTTCTATTCTGTGCAGTTCCCGAGACAAGCAGAGATGTCAGCAGAGAGCACTGTTGCCAGACAGAAAACAACAACTCAACTTCAGCAGCTTATACTTATTGAAAGGATTAAGATTTTTTAATAGAATTAATTTGTAAATCTGTTTAACTTTCTGGAGTCAGTTGATATATATATATATGTTTTTCCTTGAATACTCCTTTAATTCTTTCTGTGGACAGCGGAATCAGAATTTCCGCACCAGAAACATTGAACATTGAATGCAATGCGGAATCTCCGTGCAAAATCCTAATGCAGAATTCCGCATGGAAATTCCAATGCGTGAACATAGCCTTACTGCTGCACAAGGCACAGAGCATGCCCACAACACTCCAGACTCCAGTAAGTTCCAGACTATTTTTCCCTATGTCCATGTTGCTGCTGAAGAGAATCTCTCTGAATGTTGTTAACACATTAGTGAGGAATCTTGAACAATATTGTTGCCTCCATAAAAAAAATTATAAAAATGTAAAAAAAATTGAAAATCAGATATGGAAACAAACTCGAAAAAAAAATTAGCACCTACCTCTAATCTAAACAAAAATCTAGGTGACATATTTCCTGCTGTGCCCTCCTGACAACAGCTCTGACACCAGACATGTGGCCCCGTGGTTAGCACATGTCCTCCGATCCCTCAATATAAGGAGCTTCTACTCCTCTAGTTACCTTTTAATAGTGCCGGTTACACTAGTGTATACCCTGTAGCTGTATACTATTTGTATGCCTGTCTTTGCTATTCTGGTATTTGATCCAAGATAACAGACTGCATGCACTATGGGGGAGGTTTATCGAAACCTGTGCAGAGGAAAAGTCTTTCATTTTTCAGAAGCCTTTTTAAAATTTAAAGCAGCGAAAGCAGACAGAATCTGTCGCACAACCCGACAAAACATTTTGGCTCATTCCTCCATGCAGATCTCCTCTAGAGCAGTGATGTTTTGGGGCTGTCGCTGGGCAATACAGACTTTCAACTCCCTCCAAAGGTTTTCTATAGGGTTGAGATCTGGAGACTGGCTAGGCCACTCCAGGACCTTGAAATACTTCTTACGAAGCCACTCCTTCGTTGCCTGGGCAGTGTGTTTGGGATCATTGTCATGCTGAAAGACCCAGCCACGTTTCATCTTCAGTGCCCTTGCTGATGGAAGGAGGTTTTCACTCAAAATCTCCCTATACATGGCCCCATTCATTCTTTCCTTTACATGGATCAGTCGCCCTGGTCCCTTAGCAGAAAAACAGCCCCAAAGCATGATGTTTCCACCCCCCATGCTTCACAGTAGGTATGGTGTTTGTAATGCCCCAACGGGTGTGGACCCGCTGTGCCACTTACCGGTTTGGCTTTGGGCAAAAGTTGTGAGCAGAGTCTAAGTATCTCCCTGGTCTTCACCCTTTATACTGCTCCAGTTGCAGAAGCTGGTCTTAGCTGCAGGGAGATACCAGGTTGCTACACAAGAGTGGTCCTGGTGAAATGGCAGCTGACCTAGCAGGCCAGAGGATCCTTAACCCCTTAAGGACTCAGGGTTTTTCCGTTTTTGCACTTTCGTTTTTTCCTCCTTACCTTTTAAAAATCATAACCCTTTCAATTTTCCACCTAAAAATCCATATTATGGCTTATTTTTTGCGTCGCCAATTCTACTTTGCAGTGACATTAGTCATTTTACCCAAAAATGCACGGCGAAACGGAAAAAAAAATCATTGTGCGACAAAATCGAAAAAAAAACGCCATTTTGTAACTTTTGGGGGCTTTCGTTTCTACGCAGTGCATATTTCGGTAAAAATTACACCTTATCATTATTCTGTAGGTCCATACGGTTAAAATGATACCCTACTTATATAGGTTTGATTTTGTCGCACTTCTGGAAAAAATCATAACTACATGCAGGAAAATTTATACGTTTAAAAATGTCATCTTCTGACCCCTATAACTTTTTTATTTTTCCATGTATGGGGCGGTATGAGGACTCATTTTTTGCGCCGTGATCTGAAGTTTTTATCGGTATGATTTTTGTTTTGATCGGACTTTTTGATCACTTTTTATTCATTTTTTAATGATATAAAAAGTGACCAAAATACGCTTTTTTGGACTTTGGAATTTTTTTGCGCGTACGCCATTGACCGTACGGCTTAATTAATGATATATTTTTATAGGTCGGACATTTACGCACGCGGCGATACCACATATGTTTATTTTTTATTTTTTTTACACTGTTTTATTTTTTTTATGGGAAAAGGGGGGTGATTCAAACTTTTATTAGGGAAGGGGTTAAATGACCTTTATTAACACTTTTTTTTAACATTTTTTTTGCAGTGTTATAGGTCCCATAGGGACCTATAACACTGCACACACTGATCTCTAATGCTGATCACTGGCGTGCATTAACACGCCTGTGATCAGCATTATCGGCGCTTGACTGCTCCTGCCTGGATCTCAGGCACGGAGCAGTCATTCGTCGATCGGACACCGGGGAGGCAGGTAAGAGCCCTCCCGGTGTCCGATCAGCTGTTCGGGACGCCGCGATTTCACCGCGGCGGTCCCGAACAGCCCGACTGAGCAGCCGGGTCACTTTCACTTTCACTTTAGAAGCGGCGGTCAGCTTTGACCGCCGCTTCTAAAGGGTTAATACCGCACATCGCCGCGATCGGCGATGTGTGGTATTAGCCGCGGGTCCCGGCCGTTGATTAGCGCCGGGACCCACGCGATATGATGCGGGATCGCGGCGCGATCCCGCTTCATATCGCGGGAGCCGGCGCAGGACGTAAATATACGTCCTGCGTCGTTAAGGGGTTAAAGGGGTAGTCTGGTGGAAAACTTTTTTTCTTAAATGAACTGGTGCCAGAAAGTTAAATAGATTACTTCTATTAAAAAAATCTTTACCCTTCCAGTACTTATTAGCAGCTGTATGCTACAGAGGAAATTCTATTCTTTTTGAATTTCTTTTTTGTCTTGTCCACAGTGCTCTTTGCTGACACCTCTGTCCGTGTCAGAAACTGTCCAGAGCAGCATTGATTTGCTATGGGGATTTTCTCCTGCTCTGGACAGTTCCTAATACGGGCATCAGGTGTCGGCAGAGAGCACTGTGGACAAGACAAAAAAATAAATTCAAAAAGAATAGCATTTCCTCTGTAGCATACAGCTGCTAAAAAGTAGTGGAAGGGTAAAAATTTTTTAATAGAAGTAATTTACAAATCTGTTTAACTTTCTGGGACCAGTTCATTTAATAAAAAAAGTTTTCCACCGGAGTACCCCTTTAATGAAAAGGATCTGTGTTTGCAGGTGGGTGAGGCTGGCTGAGGCTGGCTGAGGCTGGGTGGAGTAGCACAGCAGCAGAGTCAGTAGAGGCTGAACAGGCAGATGGTGTAGCAGAGCTGGGGCAGGGAATAGCAGAGCTGAGTAGCACAGATGCTGGTGGTGTTTAGCTCAACAGCAGGCAAAAGCATGGTCTAGCAGTTCGAGGTCTGTACTAGGAGAGTCAGAAATGTACCAGGGGTCAGGTGAGAGACGGCTTCACAAAGCAGGCAGAAGTCAGGCACACGGAATCAGCAGATTAGCAGCAGAACCTTTGCTATGGTAAAACCACCATATTGCTCAGGAATGGAAGGCAGGGCGGAGTGTCCTTAAATAGGTAAGGCTGATCAGGGATTAGAGAGGGAGTGGAATCAGAGGTGGACATGAACCCTCAAAGAGACAGGCTTCGTGCAGCCCCTACTAGATGCACCAGAGACAGATAGAGACAGAACGAGTTCGTGCAGGAGTTACATTCCAGAGCCTGCAATGAGGAGGGGGAGCTATGCAAGCTGTTCGGCCAAGGTAGGCAGAAGTAGATGGTACACGATGGCGATTGCTAACCGCTGTCATTACAGAGTTCTTTGGATGCAACTCAGCATTCTTTCTCCCCCAAACACGACGAGTTGAGTTTTTACCAAAAAGTTCTACTTTGGTTTCATCTGACCATATGACATTCTCTCAATACTCTTCTGGATCATCTAAATGTTCTCTAGCAAACTTCAGACAGGCCCGGACATGTACTGGCTGAAGCAGGGGGACATGTCTAGCACTGTGTGATTTGAGTCCCTGGCGGCTTAGTGTGTTACTGATGGTAGTCTTTGTTACTTTGGTCCGAGCTCTCTGCAGGTCATTCACTAGGTCCCCCCGTGCGGTTCTGGGATTTTTGCTCACTGTTCTTGTGATCCTTTTGATACCATGGGGTGAGATATTGCATGGAGCCCCAGATTGAGGGAAATTATCAGTGGTCTTGTATGTCTTCCATTTTCTAATAATTGCTCCCACAGTTGATTTCTTCACACCAAGCTGCTTGCCTATTGCAGATTCAGTCTTCTCAGCCTCGTGTCCTTTGACAGCTGTTTGGTCTTGGCCATAATGGAGTTTGGAGTGTGACTGTTTGAGGTTGTGGACAGGTGTCTTTTACACTGATAACAAGTTCAAACAGGTGCCATTAATACAGGTAACAAGTGGAGGACAGAGGAGACTCTTAAAGAAGAAGTTACAGGTCTGTGAGAGCCAGAAATCTTGCTTGTAGGTGACCAAATACTTATTTTTCACCATAATATCAACTGGTGCCAGAAAGTTAAACAGATTAGTAAATTACTTCTATTAAAAAAAATCTTAAACCTTCCAGTGCTTATCAGCTGCTGTATGCTCCACAGGAAGTGTGTAGTTCTTTCCAGTCTGACCACAGTGCTCTCTGCTGACACCTCTGTCCATGTCAGGAACTGTCCAGAGTAGGAGAAAATCTCCAAATCGCTGTCAGCAGAGAGCACTGTGATCAGACTGGAAAAAACTACACAACTTCCTCTGAAGCATACAGCAGCTGATTAGTACTGGAAAAATTAAAGCTTTTAAATAGAAGTAATTTACAAATCTGTATAATTTTCTGGTACTGGTTTATTTGAAATATTTTTCTTTCCTTCATAGTACCCCTTTAAGTATCACCTATACCTCTTTAAGAAGGAAACCTTGAGGTTTCATTTACTACCGTTCTGTTTCACATTTTTTACACTTTCGCTGCACCCAAGCCTCACCCAAAAAATCCCTCTGTGAGAACATCATTTCTCAAACTTGCAGTAGATAGAAAAAAAAAAGATAATATCAGAAAGTAAACCACATAACAGGGCCAGCAACATCAAAGAAACCTGGGAAGGTGTTAATATAAGGTTATGGTTCAACATTTAGGCTACAGCCCTTATAATGCATTCACTCCAGAGCTCATAGGATTTTATTGGAACACTGTTAAAGGGGTACTCCGTTGGAAAACTTTTTTTTTTAAATCAACTGGTGCCAGAAAGTTAAACAGATTTGTAAATGACTTCTATTAAAAAATCTTAATCCTTCCAGTACTTATTAGCTGCTGAATACTACAGAGGAAATTATTTTCTTTTTTGGAACACAGAGCTCTCTGCTGACATCACGACCACAGTGCTCTCTGCTGACATCTCTGTCCATTTTAGGAACTGTCCAGAGCAGCATATGTTTGCTATGGGGATTTTCTCCTACTCTGGACAGTTCTTAAAATGGACACTGTGCTCGTGATTTCAGCAGAGAGCTCTGTGTTCCAAAAAGTAAAGAAATTCCTCTGTAGTATTCAGCAGCTAATGAGTACTGGAAGGATTAAAAGGGTATTCCATGAAAAAACTTTTTTTTATATATCAACTGGCTCCAGAAAGTTAAACAGATTTGTAAATTACTTCTATTAAAAAAATCTTAATCCTTTCAATAATTATCAACTGCTGAAGTTGAGTTGTTGTTTTCTGTCTAGCAACAGTGTGCAGTTCCCGAGACAAGCAGAGATGTCAGCAGAGAGCAGAGTAGAAGAGGTTTGCTATGGGGATTTGCTTCTAAACTGGGTGGTTCCCGAGACACGTGTCATCAGAGAGCACTTAGACAGAAAAAAACAGCTCAACTTCAGCAGCTCATAAGTACTGAAAGGATTAAGATGTTTTAATAGAAGTAATTTACAAATCTGTTTAACTTTCTGGAGCCAGTTGATATATAAAAAAAAGTTTTTTCCTGCATAACCCCTTTAAGATTTTTTTTAATAGAAGTCATTTACAAATCTGTTTAACTTTCTGGCACCAGTTGATTTAAAAAAAAAAAGTTTAAGTACAAAAGAAGAAAAAAAGCGGATATACTATAATGCAGTGCACACCTATGAGTAACAACAATATTCTGTGTAAAATATTAATCTTCATTAGCAAAAAATATACAAAAATGCATGGATACAAAAAGACAATGGGGGATATTTATCAAAGTTGTCTATGTCCCGCATCAATATAGACCAAACTACAGAGGGTTAGGCCGGTCTATTGTGCACCTAATTTATCAAATGGTGCACGGCTCTTGATACATTCTGTGCACAGACTGCATGATCTATGGTTTAGTCTATATTTAAACCTGCTCCAACATGGTCTGACATTTCGGCGTACGTTCAGCCGATGCGACTTGTCGCTGAAAAGTCGCACTTGATAAATTCAGCACCAATGCATTTTTCAATGCATTTCAGTCTAAAATAGACTAGCATGCATCATGTTCTAAAAATCCTCTAGAGCAAAAGTCGCAGAAAAGTCGCACATATTTAGACTGCGACTTTCAGTGCGACAAATTTAGACAAGAAAAACCAGTCTAAATCCTTTGATAAATCTCCCCCAATGTGATTAAAAACAATTAAAATTGCTCTAGCCAGAGCAATCTCCAAAATAAAACTTGAGGGAAGGATATAACCACCCTCAAGAGGGCACATGTATATAAATGGTGGGCAGATAATACTGCTCAGTCTGTCCAAAACCAGAAAAAACGATACCTAGTGCATAGAATCAAATCACACAGTATAACATCAAAGCAAAGTAATGCTGCCCTATACATTATACATAGAATGGACTGGCTATCCTACAGGACACCCCTGAGGAAGGCGCCTAACAGTGGTGTAATGCGTGCGGGGGGGCACATGTTGTGATCTGTTCATACCTGCATCCGTCTAATCCCCTGTCTGGTATCCTGCACTGGTTTTCTATTATGTTATGTTTTACTATTACATTCATTGCTATTTTTTATTCTGTAGGATAGCCAGTCCATTCTATGTATAAAGTATAGGGCAGCATTACTTTGCTTTGATGTTATACTGTGTGATTTGATTCTATGCACTAGGTATTGTTTTTTCTGGTTTTGGACGGACTGAGCAGTATTATGTGCCCACCATTTATATACATGTGCCCTCTGGAGGATGGTTATATCCTTCCCTTATGTTTTTGTAGGAGGTCGCTCTGGTTAGAGCAATTTTAATCGTTTTTAATCACATTGTCTTTTTGTATCCATGTATTTTTGTATATTTTTTTGCTAATGAAGATTAATATTTTATACAGAATATTGTTGTTACTGATAGCTGTGCACTGCATGATAGAATATCCTCTTTTTTCTTCTTTTGTTTTGTATATGGCTATTGGAATATACTGCTTTGCAACCTGATCTGTACTCTGATATAGAGGTTAAGCCCCCATGTTGTTCGGAATAATGTTAAGTGTGAACTTGTTTTGTTTATTTCCTCATAATTACAAGTTCACAGTAGTGGTAAGAAGAAGAAGGGTGTGGGACTGTGATAACCCCTTGATAACACGGCTTCCTGAATGTGTTTACCACAAAACCCTATTGATGATATCAATGCAGCATGTACATTTAAGGAAATATTTTACTTTTTTCACATTAAATACATTGTTAATACCTGTAGTTTCTGATTTTTATTTTATTTTTTACATTTTCACAACTTTTGTCAAAGTTAGAAAAAGTTATGAAAAGAATGACAGGCAGGTTGGTAGTGGGGCCTATCATTCCCTTCCTGGCCAGTCCACTCTGCACCAAATGTCTGTGTCCAATTGGTCATCAGGGAGTCCACTTGGGTGCACAGATATTTCCTTTGTCATCTAAAGTTATTAAGCAGGACCGTGTCTCTCTGGGGGATGTTAGTGTTAGTTAGTGTTCCTGCTGTGACTCTTCATCTGGTATCTGGAAATAAGGAAGGTGATCAAGAACGGCTGATTCTTGTAATTCCGAAGAAAGTGATTTAGGGGATACTAATGAGTGGTGTGATATTGAGGAGGATGATAACAATAAGGGCATTGACAGCTTCCCATGCTGTACTCTGGCCACTCAGGAGTTACAGACACTCGGCCAATCATCAGTAGCGGGCGGGATATTTAAATACCTGCCCTGTGTCCCGGCTTGCTTGTGATTACAGCTTATTCCTGTCTAGCTTTCTGTCTGCCATTGTCTCGCACTTTCTCTGACCTCCTTCCTGTTAACTGACCATTCTTTAGCATGTAGCCCATCTGATTTGACCCTTGCTTGCCATTGACTATCCCTATGCTTACTGCTTTAGTACTGCGTTACTTTTTTGTTATGGCTTTGATCTGTCTGTCTCCATTTTGTTTGTCTATCTGTATGTTTTTCTGTTCACTGTATAGTTCTCCCTAGTTTGAGCTTTGGTTAACCCATTGTGTCCTGACTTGATTCCTGACCTCTGTACTGTGTTTGTTTATTTGTTTTGGACATTTCTGACTCCCTAAAACTTAATTCAGTGAAGGAACTGTCGCCCAGTTGAGAATCTGCTACCCCGGGGGGATTGTAGGCAGGGACAGAGGTTGTGGACAATATTAGGTTTGCATTCGTCCCTGTCCAACATGACCCATTGTTTGAGGATGATGAAGCCAGTAAAAAGTTACATCACCAAACAGGGTCCTACAGGTTTCATTGAACGTTACATCACATCAGGATCAGGGCCACCTGCTCCAAGCGTTCTGAACAAAAGGTTCAGAACACTAGAGCATGGGAGTACCCCTTTAACACATATGCCCAAACAAAATAAACCAAAGTTCCTAAAGATCCCAGGGCAAATAAATAAATCATGCATCCCTTAAGGGGTTACCACCTGTGGGGGAAATCCCTTATTAGAGACCTCCTAAAAAAAAAAAAAAAAAGATACCTTTTTTATTATGCTCCTTGCAGCTACTAATAATGTCCTATAATAATATTAAAATGACAGTGGTATCCTAGTGATGATGGTGGTATGCTACCCTCTCAAGCACCCACTATGTATTGCCTGGTAACAGATGGTTGGTTCATTATTGCCTGGCATGGGCTAAATCAATGTAGTATTTCAATTCACACAGTATTAATATATGTTGGCTTAATACCCGGCCTAGAATGCCCACTGTTATTAAAACCGACGCTTATAGACTCTCCAATATCATCCATCACTAGGATACCACTGTCATTTTAATATTATTAAAGGGCATTATCAGTAGCTCCAAGGAATATAATACAAATGTATTTGTTTTAGGGGGGTCTCTAGTAAAGGTTTTCCCCACAGGGAGTAACCCCTTCAAGGATTTTTTCGCCCCTAGACATCTTATCCTCTATCCAAAGGCCCCGTGATCTCTGGGCCAGCACCCTTGTGTTATAAACATTTATGTTAAGAACGCCGGCTTTGGGAAGCCATGGTCGTGATGTCATGCCACGCCCCCTCCATTCATGTCTATGGGAGGGGCGTGACGGCTGCATATGTTACATTATTGAATATTATAAGAATAGATACATTTATACATTTTTATTGCACAGCAATGCTTTTATCCAAATTATTACATTTGTTTTATTTTTACAGAATTCAAGAATACTTACATTTGTACTGCTTTGTAATGGTAAGTACAGTAGATTGCAAAAAACAGCTGTTTCTAGGACTTTTGGATTATTTCATTGACACTTCTAATTGATCAGCTGTTAAATGTAGTGAACAGGCCTGGAAGCCCTGCGCATTCATTGTATAGTGGTGGTGCTGGGTAACTGCTGCTCAGCTCTGATTAAAGAGAATGGGAACCAAGCTGCTGTTACTCAGCACCACCACTATACAGTGAATGGCGCAAGGCACATTCATTGCATAGTGTAGGGGGCCAAGCAGTTAATCGGTGGTGGATTCTGGGTTTTGGCACCCTACTGATGAGTGACTAATCGCCTAAAAAATCATCGTAATAAATCTTTTAAAAAAAAGTTTTTTCTTTGTATTTCCTCCCCCCCTACTTCTTTCCTTTAGGGTTGGTGTTTGGTGGGTTTTCTTTTGTTAATAATGTTATTGATATACATTTTTAAAAGGAAAAAAATAGAGTATTGCAGAGAGGTCCTTGTACAGTGTTCTCCTCTCTAACATAGATATGATTCTCCCTTTCTGAGATGTAGACACTTGTAGAATGTTTATCCTCACAGCATGAACAGGAACAATGTCTTGATCCTATCTAGGTAGAAGACATGTGGTCTAGGTGTGGGTATGCCTAGCAATAGCAAACCTAGGACACATGCATGTTGACTGGATTACTCAGCAAGTGCTGGGCTAGGAAATGCTACTCTCGCAAGGGCTGGGCCGAGACTGGTTCTAACAGGTCCTGGGTCCACCCCTTCTCCTGGGATAGAGAGGCTGTCCTAGGGACTTCTTCTGTTAACTTTGATTTGGGGGGATCATGTAACCAAAGCATCAGTCTTCTGTGTACAGTAAGGGCAGAATATTAACCCTTTACACTTTTGTAATCTCAGGGTTTGCAATAAACTTGGTCCAATGTGCATAAATACATTGGCAGTAACTCTCCAGTATCTTCTACACTGTATGCACTATGCAATCCCTTTTGACTCACAGACACACAATACATTTTTTAGCATAGTAGCTGGATCATGGATACGGGGACATTACAAGTACAGTGACCCCCCGACCTACGATGGCCCCGACATACGATAATTTCAACATACGATGGCCTCTCAGAGGCCATCGCATGTTGAAGGCAGCATCAACATACGATGCTTTTATATGTCGGGGCCATCGCATAAACGGCTATCCGGCAGCGCAGACTGCTTCAGCTGCCACCGGATAGCCGTTTACGGTGCCCCGTGTGGTCCGCTGACGATCACTTACATATCCTCGGGGCTCCGGCGTGTAATCTTCGGGATCCCCTGCATCATCGGCGCTCTCCATCGTCATCATCACGTCGCTGCGCACGCCGTCCCGTTATCCAATAGGAGCGGCGTGCGTAACGACGTGATGGCGGCAATGGAGAGCGAGGATGCCGGGGAAGTAGAGGCCTTGCCGAAGCATCGGGGACACCTTGGGGATGCGGTGACAGCGATGGAGGGAGACATCCAGGGCAGCGGTGACGAGCAGTGAAGGTCCGGAGCGGCGGGGACACGTGAATATAACCTCCAATACCAGTGGTCTTCAACCTGCGGACCTCCAGATGTTGCAAAGCTAAAACTCCCAGCATGCCAGGACAGCCGTTGGCTGTCCGGGCATGCTGGGTGTTGTAGTTTTGCAACATCTGGAGGTCCGCAGGTTGTAGACCACTGTCCTATACTTTACATTGCACTGATCCCTCAACATAGATCCCTCAACATAGTATGTCGGGGCCATCATAGGTCGGGGGGTCACTGTACTTGTAATGTCCCCGTATCCATGATCCAGCTACTATGCTAAAAAATGTATTGTGTGTCTGTGAGTCAAAAGGGATTGCATAGTGCATACAGTGTAGAAGATACTGGAGAGTTACTGCCAATGTATTTATGCACATTGGACCACGTTTATTGCAAACCCTGAGATTACAAAAGTGTAAAGGGTTAATATTCTGCCCTTACTGTACACAGAAGAATGATGCTTTGGTTACATGATCTCAACATAGATCCCTCAACATACGATGGTTTCAACAAACGATGGTCCATTTGCAACGGATTACTATGGTATGTTGAGGGACCACTGTACCTAGTATATTACTCCTGAATACTATTCAGTTAATCCCTTGGTTCAGTCTATAGCTGTTAGCATCGTGGTGACCTTTCACTTTTCATTATTGCAGTGAACTCTTGCTACCCAGCTAACTTGGAAAAGCTTTGCTGACTTGGTGAAAATTATAGTACCCCTCCCTATTAAGGAGCTTCTGTCAGCAGTTGAGCCATCATAAAGACCCAAAAATAGAGTGAGGAGGGGAGTGTAATAATATGTTTAGAAAAACATCTTATGTCCTGGGGTTTTCACTATGGTAAGTGCCCACAAGGTGGACTCTTTGTATTAGGTGCCAAGCTTCTATGGCCCCTCCCCTTGGCTATTACTGGCAGGTTTATTGTCCAATCAGGGAACTGTTGCCAGTATGGGGTTTTTCTGCAGTGTGTGAACATGATTTGGTAAAATCTCATCCACTTTGCAGCTACTGTGTTTTACTGAAGATTTTCTGTTGACTAAGTGCAGAAAATCGATAGTTTTGCTTCTATGTGTGAACACAGTCTAAATGTTCTAATAATATGTATTATATATATTGTTTGCTAATTGCAATATATTCATAAAAATATTTTTGTGGGATCAACAGTGTAATAATATAATTTATTTTCCAGGTGCATTGATGTTTCCCATCGTTGATGGTTGGACATATCACTACTCAGCGCAGTCCATTCCATATGAGGCGGCTCGAAGATACTGTCAGAGTAAATACACCGACCTGGTGGCCATACAGAATAAAAAAGAGGTTGAATACCTTGAAGAAAACATCCCACATAACCCGACCTATTACTGGATAGGGATAAGGAAGATTAACAACACATGGACTTGGGTGGGAACCAACAAGACACTTACAGAAGAGGCTACAAACTGGGGTACTGGAGAACCCAATAATAAAAGGCATAAAGAAGACTGTGTTGAAATTTACATAAAACGTTCTATAGATTCAGGAAAGTGGAATGATGATGCATGCACCAAGAGGAAGAGGGCGCTATGTTACACAGGTAGGAGAGGATTGGATATAAATATAATGATGATTATACCAGTTTGTGAAATTATAGGGTTTTTTCCGGGTTATTAAAAAATGTGCCATGGAGCAGACAAGTGTCCTCTTACATGTGACCACTGAGGCCAGGTAATGGCTGAAGTATCTCCAGCACAGTGTACAGTAATGTCAGCTTGGAACTTCTACCCCAGATTTGTGGCAGTGCTGGACTGGGAGAGATCAGAGGAGTAAGTATAAGGTTCTGATGACATCTGCATTGGAGACTCCAGTGGGGGGGGTCGCACAATCCAACCAAAAGAGCAGACAAATAACATAGTAGGCACTGTGGGGGAGATTCATCAAAAACTGTGCTGAGGAAAAGTTGACCAGTTGCCCATAGCAACCAATCAGATCGCTTCTTTTATTTTTAAAATGGCCTCGGAAAAATGAAAGAAGCAATCTGATTGGTTGCCATCAGCAACTTTTCCTATTAGGGTATGTTCATACTGCAGAATTCCCGTGAGCGGAATTCCGCAAGTAGAATTTCGCTCTGTGAACATTACCATCAGAGAGAATGGGTCTTCCGCGAGACCCATTCACACTGCGGAATTTCGGCGGCAGACAATTCCAATGGTGACAGCGCAGTGCCGCACGGTCCTACCGCCGAAGTATTTTTGGCGGTGGCCGCCAGTTAGAATCTCGCGGGATTCCGCGAGTGGTAATTCCGCAGTCTGAACATACCCTTATTTGTAAATTTGTAATATACATTGGTTAAAATTTATTTTTTATTTTTGTCCCTACATTGTCTGAGTGTCTCTGTAAGGAGTCCAAATACAGGAAGTGTGGGTGGACAAGCAGGGCTCTGTGCATTGTAGACAAACAGGGCTCTGTGCACTGAGGACAAGCAAGGCTCTATAGACCGAGGACAAGCCGGGCTCTGTACACTGAGGACAAGCAGGGCTCTGTACACTGAGGACAAGCAGGGCTCTGTACACCGAGAACAAGCAGGGTTCTGTGCACTGAGGACAAGCAGGGCTCTGTACACTGAGGACAAGCAGGGCTCTGTTCACTGAGGACAAGCAGGGCTCTGTATACTGAGGACAAGCAGGGCTCTGTACACGGAGGACAAGCAGGGCTCTGTTCACTGAGGACAAGCAGGCCTCTGTATATGGAGGACAAGCGGGGCTCTGTACACGGAGGACAAGCAGGGCTCTGTATACTGAGGACAAGCAGGGCTCTGAACACTCAGGATAAGAAGGGCTCTGTGTACTGAGGACAAGCAGGGCTCTGTACACTGAGGACAAGCAGGGCTCTGTACACTGAGGACAATCAGGGCTCTGTATACTTAGGACAAGCAAGGCTCTGTACACTGAGGACAAGCAGGGCCCTGTACACTGAGGACAAGCAGGGCTCTGTGCGCTGAGGACAAGCAGGGCTCTGTACACTGAGGACAAGCAGGGCTCTGTACACTGAGGACAAGCAGGGCTCTGTACACTGAGGACAAGCAGGGCTCTGTACACTGAGGACAAGCAGGGCTCTGTACACTGAGGACAAGCGGGGCTCTGTACACTGAGGACAAGCAGGGCTCTGTATACTGAGGACAAGCAGGGCTCTGAACACTCAGGATAAGAAGGGCTCTGTATACTGAGGACAAGCAGGGCTCTGAACACTCAGGATAAGAAGGGCTCTGTATACTGAGGACAAGCAGGGCTCTGTACACTGAGGACAAGCAGGGCTCTGTACACTGAGGACAATCAGGGCTCTGTATACTTAGGACAAGCAGAGCTCTGTACACTGAGGACAAGCAGGGCCCTGTACACTGAGGACAAGCAGGGCTCTGTGCGCTGAGGACAAGCAGGGCTCTGTGCGCTGAGGACAAGCAGGGCTCTGTACACTGAGGACAAGCAGGGCTCTGTACACTGAGGACAAGCAGGGCTCTGTACACTGAGGACAAGCAGGGCTCTGTACACTGAGGACAAGCGGGGCTCTGTACACTGAGGACAAGCAGGGCTCTGTATACTGAGGACAAGCAGGGCTCTGAACACTCAGGATAAGAAGGGCTCTGTATACTGAGGACAAGCAGGGCTCTGTACACTGAGGACAAGCAGGGCTCTGTACACTGAGGACAAGCTGGGCTCTGTACACTGAGGACAAGCAGGGCTCTGTACACTGAGGACAAGCAGGGCTCTGTACACGGAGGACAAGCAGGGCTCTGTACACGGAGGACAAGCAGGGCTCTGTACACGGAGGACAAGCAGGGCTCTGTATGTGCTCTGAAGACAAACAGGGTTCTGTGTACTGAGGTTCTGTGACATGCTCCCGGCTCACACTTCAGGATAATTGACAAGCCAGGAGCCTGCCCCCACTTCCTGTAATTGGACTCCTCATAGAGACACACATGCGATAGCTGCAAGGACAGCATTTTTGCACCTAAAAATATAATTATTAAAAATATAATACCATTTTTTTAAATCAATGTATATTTCAAATATACATAAAATGTTATTATCTACATAATATCAAAAGTTTTTGTTAACAACAGGTACACTTTAAAAAAAAGAATTTACAAAATAAGAACTATAAAGGGAATAATTAAAGCTAAATGTATCCTTTTCTCACTTCAATGTCACTACCTTATGTCACAAGTGGCGCTGTGGTTGCTATGTACAACTAAGCCAGTTCTGCTTTGATTTTCAGTCGCTGACCATTTATTACTTATGCTACTTTACCTACAGCCCTTTACTTTTGCTCCCTCCTTTTTAAATCCCTCTGCATTATTATATTCTCAGCTTGTCATTCCATTTCTGTAAAGCCAAATCAAAAGCAATAACCAATGTGGTAGTATTTCCTGAGGTCACTAGCAAAATTGTCTGAAAAAAAACAAACTGAACTTAAAGGGGTACTCCGGTGCTTAGACATCTTATCCCCTATAAAAGGATAGGGGATAAGATGCCTGATCGCGGGAGTCCCATGTGATCAAAAACGTATCTAGGGGATACGTTTCTAAACACTAGAATACCCATTTAAAGGGGTACTTTGATGGGGGTTTTTTTAAATCAATTGGTGCCAAACAGTTACACAGATTTGTAAATTACTTCTATTAAAAAAATCTTAATCCTTACAGTACTTATCAGCTGCTGTATGCTCCAGAGGAAGTTGTGTAGTTCTTTTTTTGTCTGACCACAGTGCTCTCTGCTGACACCTCTGTCCATGTCAGGAACTGTCCAGAGCAGGAACAAATCCCCATAGCAAACCTATCCTGCTCTGGACAGTTCCTGACACAGACAGAGGTGTCAGCAGAGAGCACTGTGGTCAGACTGGAAAGAACTACACAACTTCCTCTGGTGCATACAATAGCTGATAAGTACTGCAAGGATTAAGATTTCTATATAGAAGTAATTTACACATCTGTTTAACTTTCTGACACCAGAGTACCCCTTTAAGGCTGCGGCTCTTTGGATCCAACTAAAGCTGCTTTGTTTTTACTCTGTATCTTATATGTTTTTATATTTTCTCAAGTTGTAAACGGGACGAAGTCAAATGTCTTTGTATTGTTTCCTTTTACTTGACTCTTTACCCTTTTATTTCCTTTTAGCCTCATGTGAGCCGCTATCATGCAGCGGTCATGGAGAATGCATTGAGACCATCAACAACTACACATGTGATTGTGATCCAGGATTTTACGGACCGCAGTGTCAACACGGTAATGTCTTGTTTATGACTGAATCTTTTGTATTTGGATGTGTTTGAATTTTTGACCCTTTCCTGCATGAACACACTGGGGGGAGATAAATAAAACTGTCTGAACCAAAATCTTGTGCAATTTGCACCAAAAAAGTAAATGGATGTTGCAAACTTAGACTAGACAGGCTAAAGATGCACCAGATTTTCAAACAGCTTAAGCCACAGTTAGAAATCTGGTTACACTGTGCAGTCTAAGTTTACAGGGGGGCAGATAATCAAAAACTGGCTAGTTCTTACTTAAAGGGGTTATGTAGGAATAGAAAATCAGAGCTAATTTCTTTCAAAAACTGCTCTGCGACTGTCTCCACGTTGGGTGTGCTTCTGCAGCTCAGTTTCATTGAAATGAATGGAGGCATGTTGTAATACCACACAACCTGGAAACAGACGTGGAGCTGTTCTTGAAAGAAATTAGCTCTGTTTTTCTATTCCTGTGCCAAATTTTTAACAGTGCATCTTGCGCATCTTACATTGACTACTCTTATTTTGCACCACTTTTTATTACTTTTTGGTGCATTTTAACCCCCCCCCCCCCCACCCCTTAGACTCCTACCAAAACCACACCCCCTCTTTTTGTTTTTAACTACTGCACATGTACCCAGTGGCACGATTTACCCCCCATAAAAAAAGCAAATTCAGCTTTGAAAAATTCCCCACCGTGTTTAAAAATTAGGCTGGGTTCACACTACGTTTTTGCCATACTGTTTTTAATCCGTTTTTCTTAAGAAAACCGTATGGCAAAAAAACGGATGTAACAGTATGGAAAAAAGTAAACCGTATGCGTTTTTAAACAGTATACTGTTTTAAAAGTGCATACAGTTCCGTCAGTTTTTATAGAAAAAAACCCATACGTTTTTGAAAATGTTGTCCATTTTTAATGGGAGGGGTCTTGGGTGGGGACTTTAGGATTCAAATGCGCATGTGCAAAGTAAAAACGTATACGTTTTTCCCCGTATGGAACCGTACACATGTGCGTTTCCCATTGACGTCCATTTTAAAAAAACGTATGCGGTTGCAGTACGGTTTTAAAACCGGAGTCAAAACAGTGGTTGACCACGATTTTGTCTCCGGTTTAAAAACCGTACTGCAACCGCATACGTTTTTTTTAACATGGACGTCAATGGGAAACGCACATGTATACGGTTCCATACGGGAAACACGTATACGTTCTTTCTTTGCACATGCTCATTTGAATCCTAAAGTCCCCACCCAAGACCCCTCCCATTAAAAATGGGGTTTTTTTCTATAAAAACTGACGGAACTGTATGCACTATTAAAAACAGTATACTGTTTAAAAACAAAAAACAAAGAAAAAAGAGAGATTCAGCTCACCACTGTGCGGTAATGGATACAGGAGCTCCGTAGTTGCAGGAGAGCAAGGCAGGCAGGGCGCGGGCCGTGTCCCGGAGAAAAATAGAAGAAGAAAGCACACGTGCAGGGGGGGCCTCCAGCTGCTCCAGAAAGTCCAATTAGAAAGTTAAAACTTCACCTTTAATATAACATGTTAAAAACAAAGGATATCCATGGTGGAAATAAAAAGAAGGAAGGGAAACCGACGCGTTTCGAGCCTGTACTGGCTCTTAGTCGTGGCACATAATATATCGGGCAAGTGCCCCCTTATACAGTGTAACTCCAAATGACCCCAAACGGAAACCCGGAGGCCCGGATTCCGGAAGGGTGATGACGTAGGTCAATGGTAAGAACATCTATAAGACCTGGAGTTACACTATATAAGGGGGCACTTGCCCGATATATTATGTGCCACGACTAAGAGCCAGTACAGGCTCGAAACGCGTCGGTTTCCCTTCCTTCTTTTTATTTCCACCATGGATATCCTTTGTTTTTAACATGTTATATTAAAGGTGAAGTTTTAACTTTCTAATTGGACTTTCTGGAGCAGCTGGAGGCCCCCCCTGCACGTGTGCTTTCTTCTTCTACTGTTTAAAAACGCATACGGTTTACTTTTTTCCCATACTGTTCCATCCGTTTTTTTGCCACACGGTTTTCTTTAGAAAAGCGGATTGAAAACAGTATGGCAAGAACGTAGTGTGAACCCAGCCTTAGACAGTTTTTCTGTTTTTGGTCAGAGCACACCATATTAGATAGCACTCAATCCACTTAGAGCAGTGGTCTCAAACTGTGGCCCTCCAGATGTTGCAAAACTTCAACTCCCAGCATGCCCGGACAGCCGTCGGCTGTCCGGGCATGCTGGGAGTTGAAGTTTTGCAACATCTTGAGGGCCACAGTTTGAGACCACTGGCTTAGAGGTGTCTGAATGCCACATCAACCCCCTTCAACGGCCACTTATGTATGATATCACAGGTATAGATGGTGCCTTCAGTTCACTGGTTCAGTGCTTCATGACTCCAATTAAAATCAATCCTATGAAATCTTATCCTCCACATAAATCCTTACATTTCTGTATTAACTCTTTGTAGTTGTACAGTGTCGGCATCTATCAGCCCAGCCTCAAGGATACATGAATTGTTCTCATCCATGGGGAAACTTCAGCTTTCAGTCTTCCTGCCACTATGGATGTTTTGATGGATTCGTCCTTAATGGTACAGATACGAGCATATGTCTCCCATCTGGGACGTGGAGCAGTGAAGAACCATATTGTACAGGTATAAAAATGTCACTATATAAAGGGGACCTACCTTTATTTTCATGCTGCCTAAACCACAAGTCATCACCAAGGTCCCTGGTTGCTTCTGTCTGCTCCACCGGAATCGATTGATAGATCTATCTATCCATCGACCTATCTATCTCATATCTATCTATCTCATATCTATCTGTGGTACCAAGGGTTGTGTAGGGAAATAGGTTATCACTTTGTGACGCCAGGGCACCGTTAGCCTATACACGGTCCGAAGTTGGAGACAGCTTCTCCTGGGCCAGACACAGGGAGTAAAGGAACACACCAATGTCAGGTTACAGATAACTGTCTTTACTGAGCAGGGTGTAGATGGTAATACACTGACAGTATGGTGCAAAGTGAGAGGATTCAGCGTATCCCCTTGGGTGCCCTTTACAGCTGTATTCTCCTGCTTGTGTATATTTAGCCTTGCAGCGTGCACCTGTATGCCGGGTCCATGGAATAGTTGTGTATCAGTATGTGCTGGCCAACTTATCCTTTTTTTGTATTGCACATATGGGAGAAGTGGCTACTTCCATGTTGGTTCCTGCACCCAACCCATTTTATAAGGTGCTGTATGTCCCAGACCTTACAAACCTGGTAACCGACTGCTCAAAGGCACATTCATAGTGGAGGGTCTGTCCCAATGAGGTCACCTTATCGTGGTGGGATGGTACACACTATTTGGCCAAACGGTAAGCTAAGCACCTCAATTTTTCATTCCTCAGTATAGCAATATAGCGTTTCCTTTTTGTTTGTGCTAGCAGTGTGCTGCTGTATTCTCCTGCTTGTATCTATCCATCTATCTATCCATCCATCTCATATCTATCTTATACCTATCCATCTATCTCATATCTATCTTTCTATCTATTTCACATCCCCGCTGAGCTCCGCTAAATGGAGCACTGTCTTGAATAGACGGGAGTTGAACAGAGAAACTACATGTCCGGTATTTTTCTCCGCTCAACTCCTCTATAATAATAGACACCCAATGAATCCCATTCAAGTCAATGGTATCCGTCAAGACCCAGCAGTGTTTGTTGTGCTAAGGGTCTGTTTGGGTCCTGTTTGGCACCAAACGGACCCTGAACGGGTTGGAGCACACCGGTTATGTGATTGCTGCCTCAGAAATATCTTTTAAAGACATATTTTTTAAGTTGGCTTGTTTTTTTATCATCAAAATGTCTGTTGAGATTGTGTTTTAGGGTTAAATCTGACTCCACTTTTTATCTGGTCTGGCCTCAACACATAAAATCATAACCATTGGTGGAAGATATTAATGCCTTCTTTCTTATACAGCTGTTCCATGTGATGAGCTCAGTCCTCCTCAGCAGGGCTCCTACACATGTCACCATCCATGGGCCGAGAACAGCTTTGGCTCCACTTGTGAATTCACCTGCTCAGAAGGATGGAAACTAAAGGGATCCAATAAAACAGTATGTGGCCCTACAGGCCGATGGACAGAGGAAAGTCCAGAATGTGAAGGTAGGTTCGGAAAAGTCTATTCCCATTGTATTGTAGTAGAGGGTGTGATGCAGGGCAGATGGAAGTACCCCAGGGGCAGATGGCATTAACCCCTTGTATTCATGACGCCAGGGCGTGGTTTATCCTCAACACCACCCGAAGGTATACAGCTGGATCCTGGGCTAGGCAAGGGGGCAATAATGACTCTGATGCCAAGTTACGGACAACGGTAGCTTTACTGAGTGACAGATGGAACAGTCTATACAGCTTAGCCAGGCCCACTGAGGTGACCAGTGACCTCAGGGCTTGCTGGGACTTGTAGTGGACTGGGACAATATTGCTGCAGGCCACGCTGACTTAAGACAGATGACTTTGACTTGACTGACTTGAATGGGACTGACTGTACCCCAATTGTAGCTTACTTGAAGACTTGTGGCTGCTGGACAGACTTGAGGTCTCCTATTGGCTCCAGACTCTTAGGACTTGACTTGGCTGGACCTCAGCATAAGCTCAGAGCTGAGCTCAAAGAGAAAGAGAGAAAAGAGACTCCTCCAGGGCTTATTGTACAGAGCGAACAGGTGAAGGGGCCCAGGGGACACTGAAGAGAGGCTGCCTGACAGGACAGGGAGGATACAGGAATACAACTCCTGTACTGGGCCACCACAGTGTATTTACATGCAGAAAACCAGATATGCTTTATTCAAGGTCTAAGAAAGTAATTTCATGTCATCTCCACTGCAGCCAAACCCTGTAAATTGTGAAAAGCTTCTTTATTTGTTGTTGTTTTTTTCTCACCGCTTGTTCTGGGGTAACCATGGAAGCATCAACAACTCTTCATTTATAGACTTTTTGTCATGTGGCCTCAAATATTTCAATGGGAATGTCCATGCCAAGTTTTCCTGTTGACATTTTCTTGAGAACCCCAGAGCAGGCACAATATTTTATATGATTGTAGACGTTATTAGAATTAATCATATCCCCTTATTTTAGAGAACTATTATTTCTTTTCTAGCTGTTACATGTAGGGCTCTCAGTCCTCCTCCGCCGGGGTCCCTTACATGTCACCATCCATGGGCTGAGAACACTTTGGGCTCCACTTGTGAATTCTCTTGCTCAGAAGGTTGGAAACTAATGGGATCCAACAAAACAATATGTGGTCCTACAGGTCAATGGACAGAAGAAATCCCTGAATGTGAAGGTATGTTTCGAAAATTCTACTTTTGTATTTCTCTGTATTAATAGGAAGTCGGACATGCTTGGTGTCAACATTAAAGGAGATACCTCATGCAAAAGAATTTATCCATAGGATAGGGGATCAGTTTTAGATCGGTGGGGGTGGTCCGAGCACTGAAGCCCCCTGCAATCTCCTGTTCGAGGCCCCGGCTCTCCCCTGGAGCAGTGTGTCCCGACCCCCTACCGAAGCAGCAGCCAATGATAGCCAAAAGGCTCTCCCATAGAGATATATGGAGGAGGCGTTGTGGCTAGGGGATACGTTTTTTTTTTGTTGATAAGGCTACTCCTTACACTCCTTAAAGTGTACCTGTCAGATCCCACAAAAAAACAAAACCGTTACATGTTACATGTTATGTCTCTATAGCCCATATTTCACTAAAAAATAGCATATTACAGCAGCTCAATGTCTTTTCCATCTTGTCAAATGGAGGGGGCGTGTCCATCTCTTGCCTACACTGCGATGATGCCTCCCCTACTCTGCCTACAGCTTTTGCAAAACTACAACTACCAGCATGCCCAGACATCCATTGACTGTCCAGGCATGCTTGGAGTTGTAGTGTTGCTACAGATGGAGGCACATGTTTGGTAAAACTTTGTGTTACAGCAGTGTTGCTGCAGGCTGTGTTCCTCTTGCAGCCTTGTCAAACAGCCATCTTGTGTCCATGACCCTTGGACACACTCATGCTGCTGTAGGACTTATCTGTGTCCCAGGAGGTATTGGGACCCCTAGTGGTGGCATTTTCAAAGGCAGTTTTCTTTAATAAAATGTGATTAAAAAAAAAAAAAAAAAAGAAGTATATTAGAAATTTTTTGGGCAAGATGTACAACATATAAAAAGTTTTTATATCTCACCGTGCCCATTTAAAAGGGGTACTCCACTGAAAAATCTTAACCCTTCCAATACTTATCAGCTGCTGTATGCTCCACAAGAAGTTCTTTTATTTTTGAATTTCCTTTCTGTCTGACCACAGTGCTCTCTGCTGACACCTCTGCCCATTTTATGAACTGTCCAGAGAAGGATCAGATGCCCATAGCAAACCTATCCTGCTCTGGAAAGTTCCTAGAATGGACAGAGGTGTCAGCAGAGAGCACTGTGGTCAGACAGAAAGGAAATTAAAAAAGAAAAGAACTTCCTGTGGAGCATATAGCAGCTGATAAGTACTGGAAGGGTTAAGATTTTTTAATAGAAGTAATTTACAAATCTGTTTAACTTTCAGGCACCAGTTGATTTAAAAAAAAGTTTTCCATGGGAGTCCCCCTTTAACCCCTTAAGGACGCAGGACGTAAATGTACGTCCTGGTGAGGTGGTACTTAACGCACCAGGACGTACATTTACGTCCTAAGCATAACCGCGGGCATCGGAGCGATGCCCGTGTCATGCGCGGCTTATCCCGGCTGCTGATCGCAGCCAGGGACCCGCCGGTAATGGCCGACGCCCGCGATCTCGCGGGCGTCCGCCATTAACCCCTCAGGTGCCGGGATCAATACAGATCCCGGCATCTGCGGCAGTTCGCGATTTAAATGAACGATCGGATCGCCCGCAGCGCTGCTGCGGGGATCCGATCATTCAGAACGCCGGACAGAGGTCCCCTCTCCTTCCTCCGTCCGGCTCCCGGCGTCTCCTGCTCTGGTCTGTGATCGAGCAGACCAGAGCAGGAGATGACCGATAATACTGATCTGTTCTATGTCCTATACATAGAACAGATCAGTATTAGCAATCATGGTATTGCTATGAATAGTCCCCTATGGGGACTATTCAAGTGTAAAAAAAAATGTAAAAAAATGTAAAAGTAAAAGAAAAGTGAAAAATCCCCTCCCCCAATAAAAAAGTAAAACGTCCGTTTTTTCCTATTTTACCCCCAAAAAGCGTAAAAAACATTTTTTATAGACATATTTGGTATCGCCGCGTGCGTAAATGTCCGAACTATTAAAATAAAATGTTAATGATCCCGTACGGTAAACGACGTGAACGAAAAAAAATTCCTACTTTTTTAATACATTTTATTAACAAAAAAATTATAAAAAATGTATTAAAAGTTTTTTATATGCAAATGTGGTATAAAAAAAAAGTACAGATCATGGCGCAAAAAATGAGCCCCCATACCGCCACTTATACGGAAAAATAAAAAAGTTAGAGGTCATCAAAATAAAGGGATTATAAACGTACTAATTTGGTTAAAAAGTTTGTGATTTTTTTTAAGCGCAACAATAATATAAAAGTATATAATAATGGGTATCATTTTAATCGTATTGACCCTCAGAATTAAGAACACATGTCATTTTTACCATAAATTGTACGTCGTGAGAACAAAACCTTCCAAAATTAGCAAAATTGCGTTTTTCGTTTTAATTTCCCCACAAAAATAGTGTTTTTTGGTTGCGCCATACATTTTATGATATAATGAGTGATGTCATTACAAAGGACAACTGGTCGCGCAAAAAACAAGCCCTCATACTAGTCTGTGGATGAAAATATAAAAGAGTTATGATTTTTAGAAGGCGAGGAGGAAAAAATGAAAACGTAAAAATTAAATTGTCTGAGTCCTTAAGGCCAAAATGGGCTGAGTCCTTAAGGGGTTAAGGACCAAGGACGTACCGAAATACACTGGTCCTGTTACCGGTGTTTGAAGTGTGCTCACAAGCTGAGCATGCTTCAAACTCAGTGGATCATAACTTCTATCAGCAGCCAGGACCCATGGTTAATACCAGGCATCACTGATCAGGCCAATGCCTGGCATTAACCCTTTAGATGCCGCAATCAAAGTTGATTGCGGTGTCTAAAATGCGGGGTTAACAATCCCGGCAGCTCAGCAGAGCTGATCGGGACCATTGCGGTAAAATCACAATGTCCCAATCACCTGAGTGGATGGCAGGAGGGCCCTTAACTGCCTCTTCGTTATCCTATTGGTCCTCTGCTGCTCCAGGAAACTTCAGTAGCCTGGAGCAGCAGAGCACCGATAACACTGATCAATGTTATGCTATGGCATGGCATTGAACAGTGTATGCAATCAAAAGATTGCATGGAATAGTCCCCTATGGGGACCAAAAAAAACTAAAGTGTAAAAGTTAATAGGAGGAAGGAGGAAAAAACGAAAGTGCAAAAATGAAAATTGGCTTGGTCCTTAAGGGGTTAAATGAGTACAGATGTTTTGTGAGATCCAATATCATTAAACAAGCAATGCAAATTTCATGTTGATAATAACTAGAAGAAATTCTCTTGAAAAGGTTTCATAAAAAGTAGTGCAATAGGTTTAACCCCTTAAGGACCGGAGGTTTTTCCGTTTTTGCATTTTCGTTTTTTGCTCCTTGCCTTTAAAAAATCATAACTCTTTCAAATTTACACCTAAAAATCCATATGATGGCTTATTTTTTGCGCCACCAATTCTACTTTGTAATGACGTCAGTCATTTTGCCCAAAAATCTATGGTGAAGCGGGAAAAAAAATCATTGTGCGACAAAATTGAAAAAAAAACGCTGTTTTGTAACTTTTGGGGGCTTCCGTTTCTACGTAGTACATTTTTCGGTAGAAATGACACCTGATATGTATTCTGTAGGTCCATACGATTAAAATGATCCCCTACTTATATAGGTTTGATTTTGTCGGACTTTTGGAAAAAATCATAACTACATGCAGGAAAATTAATACGTTTAAAATTGTCATCTTCTGACCCCTATAACTTTTTTATTTTTCCGTGTATGGGGCGGTATGAGGGCTCATTTTTTGCGCTGTGATCTGAAGTTTTTAACGGTACCATTTTTGCATTGATAGGACTTATTGATCATTTTTAAATTATATAAAAAGTGACCAAAAATGCACTATTTTGGACTTTGGAATTTTTTTGCGCGCACGCCATTGACCGAGCGGTTTAATTAATGATATATTTTTATAATTCGGACATTTCCGCACGCGGTGATACCACATATGTTTATTTTTATTTTCACTGTGTTTTTTGTTTTATTGGAAAAGGGGGGTGATTCAAACTTTTAATAGGGGAGGAGTTAAATGATCTTTATTCACTTTTTTTTTCCACTTTTTTTGTGCAGTGTTATAGGTCCCATAGGGACCTATAACACTGCACACACTGATCTTCTATGTTGATCACTGGTTTCTCATAAGAAACCAGTGATCAACGATTCTGCCGCATGACTGCTCATGCCTGGATCTCAGGCACTGAGCAGTCATTCGGCGATCGGACAGCGAGGAGGCAGGTAGGGGCCCTCCCGCTGTCCTGTCAGCTGTTCGGGATGCCGCGATTAGCCGCGGCTATCCCGAACAGCCCGACTGAGTTAGCCGGGAACTTTCACTTTCACTTTTAGCCGCGCGGCTCAGCTTTGAGCGCGCGGCTAAAGGGTTAATAGAGCGCGGCGCCGCGATCGGCGCTGCGCGCTATTAGAGGCGGGTCCCGGCTTCACTATGACGCCGGGCCCGCCATGATATGACGCGGGGTTACTGTGTAACCCCGCGTTATATCAGAAGACCAGGACCAATGACGTACCGGTACGTCCTTGGTCCTTAAGGGGTTAAAGAGTACGGTACTTGTCACGAAACTAAACTTTTAATATATTGTTCGTTATGTAATGATAAGACACTTTGCTTTTTACTTGCTGTTAAAATTCTCAACCTTTATATGTTTTTAATGTGATTGAAAAAACGTCCACTAGGTGTCTCTGTTCTGTTCCTTATCGCAAGTCAAACAGTTAGTTTGGTCTCCTCCTGCCCTGGCAGGAGACCAAACTCAGGAAGTGTGTGCAGGGACATGGCAATGCACAGCTCTCACAGTCTTCAGTGACGTTGTGCCTGCTAGGGAACACCCACTTTCTCCTGCCGAGAGCTCACACAATGTGAGCGACGGTAAAGCTCAGAAAAATTAAGGGCAGGAGGGGTGTTAGGAGTAGTTAGGGAATATAATCTGAGTTAGTTTAGAAAACACGGTTTGATGACAGGTAATCTTTAAAGGTTTTTTTTTATACACACATTGATTAAATCTGCCATAAATGTCTCATTGTTGTTAGTCTCTTTGTGTCCCATTTCATAGTTTTTGTATTTCTTTCTTGTCAGCTATAATAGACAGTGACCGCACATGTGAGGAATGTAGCAATAGATCCCCATTGTCGGGATTTTGTGACTGTCCCACTAGTTGGAGTTCTACCTATTCAGCATTTATAGTAGAGCTAAAAAGAAAAAAGAAACCAAAAACCATTACATGAAAAAACACTTTCTATGACATGATTTTTTTTCTCTTACTTTCCTATCTTCTGAAGTAATACTATTGTTTTTGCTCTGGGTTAGTCATACATAGGTTAACCAGGCTAGCTCTATACATTAGATGGCTGTCAGATGAACACTCATGCCTATTCTCCTGACATCTATCTTCGCTGATGCCTCCGTAAATAAACATACTCAGCCAAACATGTATGTATTCTCAAAGAGAAGGAGGGAAAGTTTCCACCAGACCCCTGAAGGCGGTCTATCTCTCCTAACAAGAAAAGGGTAGGACAGCTGGAAATCCTTATCTCCACTGACATCTGACATCAAGGTAAAGTTGGGAGACTACCATAAACATTAGATTGTCGCCCAGTGCTGCTAAAATTTTACATTTCAACTAACCATAACTTAAAGTGTATGAGCAGCTTAATTTTCTCTACATCCTGTCGCGTGTCCTCCCATTCACAATCGAGGTGCTAATGCAATGTTTACCTGCTGACCCTTTCTGGATAACACCAGAGCAAGCACAATAATTTATATAACTGTAGCTGATATTATAATATAACATATCCACCCGATTTCTCAGCATAAATATTTCTATTCTAGCTGTTCCATGTGATGAGCTCAGTCCTCCTAAGCAGGGCTCCTACACATGTCACCATCCATGGGCCGAGTACAGCTTTGGCTCCACTTGTGAATTCACCTGCTCAGAAGGATGGAAACTAAAGGGATCCAATAAAACAGTATGTGGCCCTACAGGCCGATGGACAGAAAAAGTTCCTGAATGTGAAGGTAGGTTCAGGAAACTCTGTTCCTATTTCTATGAATTAATAGAAAGTCAGAAATGCTTGTTTCAAAGAAAGTGCAAAATATTTTTGGTGGTAGGTGTATTGTAATAAAAAATATTAAAGTATACCTGTCACGAAATAGAAAAAAAAAAAAATAGAAAACGCACCAGGATCGCTCTTTAACTGTTGCTGATCCTCTCTATGTGTTTAAGTCCTTGCTATCAATCTTTTATAGCTCCTAATTCACTTGTTTATGTTGCTCACACTGTATGCAGTTCACTAAGGAGGAGGGGGCATTCCCTTGCTTGCCCTCCGATCTCATGTGGGAACTTCCTCCATCAATACTTGGAGCTGACAATAGGCTGCTCCATGTACTGACGCTCTATGACATGCGTCCAGCTCACACAGCAGGCTGTTTGACAAACCGATAGCCTGCACAGAGCCCTACTTGTTCCACCCACACTTCCTGTATTTTGTCCCAACTTAGCTGCCTGCTGAAACACACAGGGAATAGCTTCAGGGACATAGCAGTGGTAAGACGCGGGGACAAAATAGTGGTAAAAAGTATTAAATAAACGTAATGAACAGAGAAGACCAGATATTGAGTGCTATGTTGTATTCTCACTATGACATATGTTCTTGAAGTCCACATCTGCTTAATGTATGAGCACAAGAGTTCGATTGGCTGTTAGTGGCTACAGAACAGGGGTCAAGTGCTGGGAAAAAGGGTTGATCCTGCAGGACTCCTGTTAATGGGAATAGTGTTCCTGCTGTGAATAAATTGCAGAAACTCAGTTCCAACGCATTCCTGCAGGACTGGAGCCCTGCCATTGAAAGATAATTAGTGCTGCACACCTGCTGTGCCACGGTCAATTTTCTTTGTTTTACATAGATATATTACAGATATACATATAATGTCATTGTCTACATTATATAAAAAATGTTTGCCAATGACAGTGCCAATTTAAGAAGCAATGTCCTGTTCAATAGCCACAAAAGAAAAGGTAGGTTCGGCACTGCTGTACTTCAATGTAACTTCACACTGAACTATATTCAGTAGCGGTGCAGTCTGCAGATTCTGATGGGTAGGCAAGTATGGAAATGACAGCTCCAGGAATAAAGAAACAATTGCACTCGCCCAAAAACAATGAAAGGCTTAAACTGGCTGTCTGATTTTTAATTATGCCCGTGAGCCACTTGTTTATTTTCCCCCTTCCACATATTGTTTCTGACCCTTAAAAAAAAGAGTGTGCTGTGCTTTCTCTAAAGTGTAATCTTTATATCCATTCTGTGCGTGCATTAATTTGTCCCAGTCCTTAACTTCCCTTGTTTGTGAGTAAGTGTCTTTAATTTCTTGCACCATTTCCTTCTCTTTCTTATTGCATTTCTTTCTAAAATTAGCTATTTTCTTTATTAATATACCTCTCAAAAAGGCTTTTAACGTATCCCACACCATGTGCAGCCCCGTAGACCCTTTATTAAATGCCCAAAACTCTGCTATCTCCTCTTCTACCCCTTCCGTGATTTCCTTAATATGAAGCCAATGTGGATTAATAGTGAAATTATGTGTATTTGTTGTTCTCCTATAATTTTTTAAGTAAGCCACCAACATTGCGTGGTCAGAAACCGTTTTGGGCTCATAACTTATTTTTTGCACTAAAGTGAGTGTTTGTTCTTCTACTAATATTAGGTCAATCCTAGATGCCGTTTTATGTGACATATTAAAACAAGAAAAGTTTTGTTTAGTTGGGTATAGATGGCGCCAGGCATCGCTCCACCAACTTTCCTGACACCATCTGTACAGTAAAGTATCTTTGGTTCCAGTTCTACTACCCCTCCAGTCTTGTATTTAATCCATCACTCAGTTAAAGTCACCCAAGGCAAAGAATTCTTTATATGTTTTCCCCTCCAAAAATTTTGTTAATCTCTGTAGTATCTCAAGTGAAAAAGGTGGCGGGATGTAGATCGCTGCTATCACCGTGTCAACACCCTCCCAATTAAAATATATAAACACATAGCGACCTTTTGAATCAATTTCTACCATATAATCTTGAAACCCCACCGCGTGAGGGATCAACACAGACACCCCTGCCGAGTAATTAGAGATAGTTGAGTGATATGTGGTTTTTGCCCATTTTTTCCTTATTAAGCTGACTGATTCCTTTGTTAAATGGGTCTCGATTAGAATTATTACTGCTGGGAGAGTTATTTATTTTATCAAATATAGAGCATCTTTTCCTATTCTCCTTAATACCCCTGATGTTCCATACAATTATTTTCTTACTCCCTGCCTTCATTTTGCTATCCTAATTCCTTTCCCGGTTAGGGACAAAAAAGGAAAAAAAAAAGGGGTGATAACTGTTTTTTTTTACGTAGGTTGACGGTGGTCCCTTCGCCTTCCCCTCTTCCTCCTCCCCCCATCCCCGCTCCCTACACCAACCCATCCCCTCTTCGCCCCCTCCCCCCTCTTGCCCTCTTATCATCTTCACAGCCGTTTGCTGCGAACCTAAACTTACACTAGCCTCACCCCACCCCGCTCCAACCCTACCCCCCCCTCGCCTGCCATACTTATGAGAAAAATATGTTCTTCAACTCTATAAACCTCTACTTCCCAACCACTTATCTATCTCTTTGATCATTATACTTGATTCTCATCCTAGCGGGGTACAGAAGCGAGAATGGAATATCAGCTACTCTAAGTCTCCTTTTAATCTGTACAAACTGCATTCTTTTTCTTTGTGTTTCCCTTGAGAAATTAATTAAAAAACAGAGAACAAATAAAGAGATAAAAGTAATAAAGCATGAGAATAACAGACTGGTATATAATAAAGAGGAAATAGAACTAATTATTTTAAAATTCTATAAAGAATTATATAAGAGTGAGGTTAATCAGACAGATCTTGATACAAAACAATATCTGAGAACATTAAACCTCCCAAAAATTTCGGAGGAACAAAGGCAGGAATTAAACAGGGAAATTAATATAGAGGAATTAAATAGGGCACTCAAATCATGTTCAGGAAATTCTGCACCCGGGAGTGACGGAATGGTATTTGAAATTATAGAGTTTTTGGAGCCACATTATTGCCATATCTTTTGGAAATATGTAATGAATCCTTAGCATCAGGGAAATTATCCCTGTTGATGGCAGAAGCATGTATTGTACTTATTCCAAAGAAGGGCAAAGATGAGAAAGAAATAGGCTCCTACCGCCCAATATCATTACTTAACACTGACTATAAGCTGTTTGCAAAAATCTGGGCACTTCGGTTGCAGAAAGTGATTAAAAATATAGTTAATGAAGACCAGAGAGGTTTCATACAAGGTAGAAATATTTATAGCAACATCCAGAGAACCTTCTTGAACATGCAGCTGGGTACAGATGGGCCCCACTCTATCCTGTCATTGGACGCCAATAAAGCGTTTGACAGGGTAGAGTGGGGCTATTTAGGAAAGGTGGTTGAAGAGATGAATCTGGGGGAGCTACTAAAGAAGGCAATAAATGTAATATACCAATCCCCTACAGCCAGAATAAAAATAAACGGAACATTGTCAGCGAGTTTTACCCTTGAAAGAGGTACCAGGCAAGGATGCCCATTATCCCCCTCCCTATTCGCCATAGCAATAGAACCACTGGCACAGGCCATTAGAATTACTGACAAATTTGAGGGGTTTGGGATTAAGGGTCCAAGGGAAAGAATACTACTTTACGTGGATGACGTGTTACTTTTTGTTAAAAAGCCAGCTGACAAAATAAAGATAATAAGAGAGATAGTGGAAGAGTACGGGAAGTACTCGGATTATAAAATTAACTTGTTAAAGTCGGGCATCCTCCCACTGGGCAGTCAAAGTAGCCCGTTGCCAGAAGATAATTCTACCTTTAGACCTATTGAAGTAATAGAATACTTAGGTACCAAAATTACAAGTAATATTTCCCAATATGTTAAATTAAATATCATCCCGATGATATTAAATATTCAAAGTAAGATTAATATATGGAATAGACTCCCACTATCCTCCGCGGATCGTGTGATACTATTAATAAAAAGTGTTGTGTTACCAATGTTACTTCACCCCCTTAGAGCAGCCCCAACATGGGTGCCAGAGAAATATTTCAAAGAGATAGAGAGATGTATAAATGAATTAATTTGGGGACGAAAACATGTTAGGATTAAACAGCATGTGATTAATCCACCAGTTAAATTAGGAGGGATGGGTATACCCAATTTTGAGTTTTATTATCTTGCATCCCAATTAAATATGCTTCGCTCAGAGGATGGGATGATAAATGCCTTCCTGAACGTAACGGGATGGGAAAACGCCTCTATATGGGAAATATTAGAAGGTAAAAGATATTTGGAAAGCAAAATCTGGGGCAATAGGTACTTCCCAGAGGTATATAAACTAAAAGAATATGTGAATTGGGAGGTAAATGGAATCTCCAAAGTAGAACAACTAGTAAATAACATATGCCTCCTCTCCTGGAATGAATTATCCTTCAGATACAAATTAGAAGGTAGACAGTTATTTGCCTATCAACAGGTTAAAAGGGCATTTCAGGAGAAAAAAATTATCCTAGGTGGGCGATTGAAAACCACTTGCTGTTTGACCTGTTGATGGATAATCAATGTCAAGATAAGGGAAGGATGAGTAAGATCTATAAAATTATGATTAAGCATAGAGCATTAAATAACAAGAAGATAATAAGTGGCAAATGGGAAAAAGAAAAAGGGAGAATGGAGGAAAAGAATTGGTATGAAATCTTTCAGAATATCGATAACTCTACACTCAGTAATAATCACAAAATATCACAAGTGAAATTAATACACAAAATACAGTATACCCCGCAACGGTTATTTAACCCCTTAAGGACTCAGCCCATTTTGGCCTTAAGGACTCAGACAATTTAATTTTTACGTTTTCATTTTTTCCTCCTCGCCTTCTAAAAATCATAACTCTTTTATATTTTCATCCACAGACTAGTATGAGGGCTTGTTTTTTGCGCGACCAGTTGTCCTTTGTAATGACATCACTCATTATATCATAAAATGTATGGCGCAACCAAAAAACACTATTTTTGTGGGGAAATTAAAACGAAAAACGCAATTTTGCTAATTTTGGAAGGTTTTGTTTTCACGCCGTACAATTTATGGTAAAAATGACATGTGTTCTTTATTCTGAGGGTCAATACGATTAAAATGATACCCATTATTATATATTTTTATATTATTGTTGCGCTTAAAAAAAATCACAAACTTTTTAACCAAATTAGTACGTTTATAATCCCTTTATTTTGATGACCTATAACTTTTTTATTTTTCCGTATAAGCGGCGGTATGGGGGCTCATTTTTTGTGCCATGATCTGTACTTTTTTTTGATACCACATTTGCATATAAAAAACTTTTTATAAATTTTTTATAATTTTTTTTTCAATAAAATGTATTAAAAAAGTAGGAATTTTGTACTTTTTTTTTTTTTTCGTTCACGCCGTTCACCGTACGGGATCATTAACATTTTATTTTAATAGTTCGGACATTTACGCACGCGGCGATACCAAATATGTATATAAAAAATGTTTTTTACGCTTTTTGGGGGTAAAATAGGAAAAAACGGACGTTTTACTTTTTTTGGGGGGGAAGGGATTTTTAACTTTTTTTTTACTTTTACAGAGGGGACCTCCGTCCGGCGTTCTGAATGATCGGATCCCCGCAGCAGCGCTGCGGGCGATCCGATCGTTCATTTAAATCGCGAACTGCCGCAGATGCCGGGATCTGTATTGATCCCGGCACCTGAGGGGTTAATGGCGGACGCCCGCGAGATCGCGGGCGTTGGCCATTTCCGGCGGGTCCCTGGCTGCGATCAGCAGCCGGGATCATCCGCGCATGACACGGGCATCGCTCCGATGCCCGCGGTTATGCACAGGACGTAAATGTACGTCCTGGTGCGTTAAGTACCACCTCACCAGGACGTACATTTACGTCCCGCGTCCTTAAGGGGTTAAAATGGGACTAAGATCAGAATCGAAATTTCCCAGATGTCAAATGGAAGATGCAGATATAGAGCACATGATGTGGAAGTGTGTAAAGATACAGGGGTTTTGGGGACAAGTTCTAGGGAAGCTGGAAAAAGATCTAGAACTGAACTTAAAACATAGTTTCACTACGATAATGATGGGGCTAGAAATTGGTGGGAATAAATTACTGACCCACAAACTATTGGGACTGGTTTTCCCCGCGGACACCGCACATAAACGAGTGGTTGTACACAATAGATAAAGTTAGAAAATATGAGGAAATATACTATCTTGATAAAAAGAAAAGGGTAGTAAACACTAAAGAATGGGAAAGATGGACACAAATCGTGAAGAGTACCCTATGAAAGGGTACCAGGCTGACGGTGGAAGAGGGAGGGAGGGGATAGGGTTAGAGGGGGGGGAGTTAGAAGGTAGAAGGGATAGGGAGTTGTAGGTAGTAGAGGAATAAAGGGGGGAAAAAGGTAAAAGGAGGAAAACAAATACAATGTTTTTAAAGTAATTAAGAATGCAATTGTTTGTTCAATTGATGTCTGTATTTGGCAAGAAAAAATAAATAAATAAATAAATAAATAAATAAATAAAATAAACTGGCTGTCTGACAGCTTACCTATTGGCAATTTCTTGTGTAGGGATTGCTCTTTATGTAAGAGCACAAAGTGTAAAAATGTATTAACTTGTTGGGGGACATTTATCATCCCTGTCTATTTTTTGCATCAATATAGACCAATGGCCAGCGCGTATGTCTGGTCTATTGTGCGCCTATTTTATGAATAGTTGGCTCTTCATAAATTATGCGCATGGACTTTCGTTTAGATTTTATTTCCGCCACCTTCAACATGGTCTGAAATTTCAGCGTATTTTCAGTATTTCTGCACAATGCGACTTCTTATGCAAAAAGTCGCAATTGATAAATTCCAGACCACTGCATTTTTAGATCTGTTATAGACTACTATGCTGCAGTGAATTAAAAATTAAATTAAAAATCCTCTATACCAAAAGTCGCAAAAAAGCTGCACGAATATAGATTGCGACTTTCTGAGAGACAATTTTAGACGGGAAAAAACTGTCTAAATCCTTTGATAAATGTCCCCCATTGTGTATGTGCTGTCATGTCTGTGCAGTTTCTTCTGTATTGGCCATATAATAAGACACCTTTTTGTTCGCATACGCAAACATTTCAGATCTGTTGGAACAGGAAAAGGAGCAACTCACTTAAAGGGGTACTCCAGGGAACTAAACCCATAGACCATCATTTCCCTCTCACCAACCTCTTTGCCTAAATAACATTCATTAGCTATATAGAGCAGTTTCTCCTCTTTGGTTGTACTTAAATGCATAAAGTGAGGGAATTACATCTTCCAGCCATCCACTCTGTCTCTGTCCAAATCCCTCTCTGAAAGCAGCCCCCACCCTTTTAAGAGACAAACACCATGTGGTTTCTGCCCTGCACTGATAAGTCAAGTTATCTTTAGGTGCCTCTGTTTTGCACCAAACGGACCCTGAACGGGTTGGAGCACACCGGTGATGTGAACGTTGCCTCAGAAATATTTTTAAAGCCTTATTTATTTAGTAGGCTTGTTTTTTTTTTTATCATCAAAATGTCTGTTGAGATTGTGTTTTAGGGTTAAATCTGACTTCACTTTTTATCTGGTCTGGCCTCTACATATAACAAAATCATAACCATTGGTGGAAGATATTAATGCTTTTCTTCTTATATAGCTGTTCCATGTGATGAGCTCAGTCCTCCTCAGCAGGGCTCCTTCACATGTCACCATCCATGGGCAGAGAACAGCTTTGGTTCCACTTGTGAATTCACCTGCGCAGAAGGATGGAAACTAAAGGGATCCAATAAAACAGTATGTGGCCCTACAGGCCGATGGACAGAGGAAAGTCCAGAATGTGAAGGTAGGTTCTGTAAAGTCTATTCCCGTTGTATATTTATATATAGAAAAACATGTATGCTTTATTCAAGCTCTAAGAAAGTAATTTCATGTGATCTCCACCGCAGCCAAACCCTGGAAATTGTAAAACTTTTTTGTTTGTTTCTTTCACCAAAAGAAATTAGCTCTTTTTTTCTATTCCTGGATAACTCCTTTTAACAGTGAATCTTGCACATCTTACACTGTCTACCCTTATTCTGCACCACTTTTTATAACTTTTTCCTGCATTTTAAGCCCCACCTCTTTTCCAAAACCACGCCCCCCTTTTATGTTTTTTTTTAAATTAGTGCACATGGTGTAAAATGTATTTGAAGAGGTACCAGGTGGCATGATTTACACCCCCAAAAAACAGCAAATTCAGCTTTAAAAAATTCCCCACCGTGTCTAAGAATTAGACAGTTTTTCTTATAATCTCCATGTTATGCGCCAAATTTTGTATAATTTGAGTTTGGTCAGATTTTCATCATTGCTTTACCGGTCCCCTCTTCAAAGTCAGGTCCAGGGGCTAGCAGTTGTATACTGAAAAAATACAAGGTTTGGTCTCAAGGGGCGACACGCCTTTTTTACCATAAGAACTGTGAATTTTAATTCCTTGGTTGAACTTTATGATCGTACTGTATGTCTTTTTTCGGCCACAATGTAACCATTGGTTTTGGTGAGAGCACACCATATTAGATAGTACTCACTACAGAGCAGTGGTCTCAAACTGTGGCCCTCCAAATGTTGCAAAACTTCAACTCCCAGCATGCCCGGACAGCCAACGGCTGTCCGGGCATGCTGGGAGTTGAAGTTTTGCAACATCTGGAGGGCCACAGTTTGAGACCACTGGCTTAGGGGTTGTCTGAATGCCACATGAACCCCCTTCAATGTCCACTTATGTATGATATCACAGGTATAGATGGTGTCTTCAGTTCACTGGTTCAGAGCCTCGTGACTCCATTTAAAAACAATGCAATAAAATCTTATCCTCCACATAAATCCTTACATTTCTGTATTAACTCTTTGTAGTTGTACAGTGTCGGCATCTATCAGTCCAGCCTCAAGGATACATGAATTGTTCTCATCCATGGGGAAACTTCAGCTTTCAGTCTTCCTGCCACTATGGATGCTTTGATGGATTTGTCCTTAATGGTACAGATACGAGCATATGTCTCCCATCTGGGACGTGGAGCAGTGAAGAACCATATTGTACAGGTATAAAAATGTCACTATATAAAGGGGAACTACCTTTATTTTCATGCTGCCTAAACCACAAGTCATCACCGAGGTCTCTGGTAGCTCTGCTCCACCGGAATCGATTGATAGATCTATCTATCCATGGACATATCTATCTGTCTGTCTGTCTGTCTGTCTGTCTGTCTCTTATCTATCTATCTCATATCTATCTACAGGGGCATAGCTAGAAACCACAGGGCCCCGATGGGGGGGGGGGGGGGGAATAAATAGCCGATAACTTATGCCGGAATGTCGGTATAAGTTATCGGCTATCGGCCTTAACCTCCACAGATTATCGTTATTGGCCCTAAAAATTCGATATCGGTCGATCCCTACTACTGACCAGCGGCACACACACCGCAGTGTGGTCAGGATGCTAGCCCAGTAGGAAAACAGAAATATAAAACACAGAACTTCACATAAATGGATACAAGAGAATACACAGTGTGAACAGACACATACCAGAAAGGATGAATACATCCTACACCGACTAAACAAACACAGATTAAAATCTACTAAGAGCATGCCACATAAAATGGCTAAAACCAGAAAATACTAAATGCATGCTAAAACAGATAAAGTAGATTAAAAGCTCAAATAGCAGCAAGTCCAGCATATAATGAGGATATCAACCCGCGCTGAGGCTATGCTGGGCTGAATATAAATAGACACACCCAAAAGGCTATTGGCCGAAAGAGGCTAAGGCTGAAAAGGCCAGAGAAACTAACCCTTCCCTGACCAGGAAACATAAAACTGTTCACACACACATCAAAACCAATAGGCTGTGTGTGAACGCAGACAAATACAGACATGACAATTTAAGTTTGCATTTTAACTGTACATACACCACCAACAAGGTGGAATAATAAACATGACCAACAACAGACTCAGTTAGCCTCAAGGATTAGCTGTGAGGGGCAGACAGGGAATCAACACTACAAAAGCTAGCGCCAACAGGGCAGCAGGGCACATCTGAGACGAACGAGAGGAGGCCCAATAAAGACAAACATTCTCACACAGACACAAACACACATCCCGGCAACCACAGCCCCTCCCAACCCCACCCCCCAGAGGACATCAGTACACCATTAAAACTTACTGGCCAACACTAGCTGGAGGGTCGACCGACACATCCAGCAGAAGCCAAGGGGTCCATTTTTTTCAGGCACTTACGACTCAGGTATAGGGCTTGATACAACGGGACATATTTGTTGAGCATATTTAGCCAAAGGAGATGAGAAGTATCCTTCCGGGACATCACTACCACTTTACGAGTGCAGAATAGCAGAAAGCGAATCAGCAAACGTCTGTGTGAGCTAGACCACGTCATTATTAACACCCAGCAAGCAAACCACCAGAGTAAACAAAAATGGAAAGTCCAGATTATCAGCAAGAAATTTAATTACCTCCCTCCAGAAGACAGCAACGACAGGACACTCCCACACCGCATGCAGAAAGGTACCAACTTCCACTGAGCATTAAAAACATAAATCAGATTGAGATACACCAATGCGTTTAAGCTCAGCAGTGGTATAATATAACCTCCGAACATATCTTGATTGTATCAGCATATCTCGACTACTGACCACCGTAGCGTAGTAAGAACCCTCAACCTCCTTCCATTGATTGTCAGACGAATCAGGGATATTTGTCACCCATTTATGGAAGGCCTGTAAGAAGGGGTTAGGTCCCAGCATCTGGAGGAGTGCATAAGCTTGAGGAAGGGGTTTAGAAAGGTCCCTAGTGCCCAGGAGAAGCTCCAACTCAGAAAACCATAAAACTTTTTTATTTGTTTGTTTTTCTCACCGCTTGCTCACCGCATCAACAACTCTTCATTTAAGGGCTTTCTGTCATGTGACCTCAAATATTTTCAATAGGAATGTCCATGGCAAGTTTTCCTGTTGGCATTTTCTTGAGAACCCCAGAGCAGGCACAATATTTTATATGGCTGTAGTTATTAGAATTAATCATATCCCCTCATTTTAGAAAACCATTATTTCTATTCTAGCTGTTACATGTAGGGGTCTCAGTCCTCCTCCGCCGGGGTCCCTTACATGTCACCATCCATGGGCTGAGAACAGTTTGGACTCCGCTTGTGAATTCTCTTGCTCAGGAGGATGGAAACTAAAGGGATCAAACAAAACAATATGTGGTCCTACAGGTCAATGGACAGAAGAAACCCCTAAATGTGAAGGTATGTTTCGAAAATTCTACTTTTGTATCTCTCTGTATTAATAGGAAGTCGGGCATGCTTGATGTAAACATTAAAGGACATACCTCATGCAAAAAAACGTAACCCCTATCTGCAGGCATTAACCCTTTAGGTTCCGCTATCAAGTGGAGCTGATCGGGATCATCGTGGTAAAATCGCGATGTCCCAATTAGCTGAGTGGACAGCGGGAGGGCCCTTCCTTCCTCCTCGCCATCCGATCAGTCCTCTGCTGCTATAGGAAGCTTCATCAGGCTGGAGCAGCAGAGCACCGATTACACTGATTAATGCTATGCTATGGCATAACAATGAACACTGTATGCAATCGGGGGGACTAAAATAAATAAATAAATAGATAAAGTGTAAAAAAAAAAAAAAAGTTAATAGCAGAAAGGACGAAAAAAATTTAATGGAAAAATGAAAATTGGCCTAGTACTTAACCCATTAAGGATGCAGGTCATTTTTACCTTAAGGACGCAGCCCTTTTTCGCAATTCTGACCACCGTCACTTTAAGCATTAATAACTCTAAGATGCTTTTACTGATTATTCTGATTCTGAGATTGTTTTTTCGTGACATATTCTACTTTATTTTAGTGGTAAATTTTCGTCGTTACTTGCATCCTTTTTTGGTGAAAAATCCCCAAATTTCAAGAAAATTCCAAATTCCAAATAAATGTTATATTGATTTACAAGTACAATATGTTTACTTTATGTTGGCATCATAAAATAGACATATTTTTACTTAAAAAAAAATTAGAGGGCTTCAAAGTATAGCAGCAATTTTCAAAATTTTCATGAAAATTGCAAAATCAGAAGTGACAGATGTTACAGAACTACAACTCCCAGTATGCCTGGGCAGTCTAGGCATGCTGAAAGTTGTAGTTTGGCAACATCTGGAGGGCTACCATTTGGGCACCACTGTAATAGTGGTCTCCAAACTGTGACCCTCCAGATGTTGCAAAACTACAACTCCCAGCATGCCCAGACAGCCTTTGGCTGTCTGGGCATGCTGGGAGTTGCAGTTTGGCAACCACTAGAAGGGCAGCAGTAAAGATCACTTTTCTGCCCTTCTCCTTTCCCCCCAACCCCCCCCCCCCTCACCGTCACTTCCCAACCTGTGCTGTGATCTCCGCTGATGCCACCGATGATCGCCGGTCCCCATGCATCTTCTCCCCTCGTTCTGCCCGACATCCAGGGGTGGGCAGAGCAGGGGGTTTCCATGGCAACCCCCTGTCGTGCGCTGCCATTGGTCAGAATTCATTTTTGACCAATGGCAGGGGATAGGAGGAGATCGCAGCACTGCGACCTCGCTCCTATCCCTCAGGATGATTGGGGCTGTCACTGACAGCTCCAAACCTTCCCTATTTTCCGGGCGATCAGGTCACCAGAGACCCGATCAGCCCGGAATAGCAGAAAATCGCATTTCTGAATTGACATGCGATTTTCTGAGATTAGGACCCCCCTCGGCGATGTGCCGGGATGCCTGCTGAATGATTTCAGCAGGCATCCCGATCCAGTCCCCAACCGGCTAGCGGTGGGGACCGGAAATCCCACGGGCGTATGCATACGCCCCACATCCATAAGGACTCGGGATGCAGGGCGTATGCATACGCCCCACGTCCTGAACAGGTTAAGGGGTTAAATAAGTACAGATGTTTTGTGAGATGCAATATCATTAAACAACCAATGTGTTCATGTTGATAATCACTAGAAGAAATTAAATTCTCTTGAAAAGGTTTCATAAGAAGTAGTGAAATAGGTTTAAAGGTTTTTTTTATACACACATTGATTAAATCTGCCATAAATGTCTCATTGTTAGTCTCATCAATGTCTCATTGATAGTTTTTGTGTTTCTTGCTTGTCAGCTATAATAGACAGTGACCGCACAAGTAAGGTCACTTCTTAGTCAGGAATGTAGCAATAGATGCCCATTGTTGGGATTGGTGACTGTCACACTAGTCAGAGTTCTACCTATCCAGCATTGATAGCAGAGCTAAAACCAAAAGCAAACCCTTTACATTAAAAAACACTTTCTATTACATGATTTTTTTTCTCTTACTTTCCTATCTTCTGAAGTAATATTATTGTTTTTGCTCTGGGTTAGTCATACATAGTGTTACGCCGAGCGCTCCGGGTCCCCGCTCCTCCCCGGAGCGCTCACAGCGTCTGCCTGTTCGCAGCGCCCCGGTCAGACCAGCTGACCGGGAGCGCTGAGATAATGTCCCTAGCCGGGATGCGATCCGTGATGGGGGACGCGGCCGCTTGCGGTTCGCATCCCGGCCCGCTTACCAGACTTGTTCCCCGTCTGTTCTGTCCTGGCGCGTGCGGCCCTGCTCCCTAGGGCGTGTGCGCGCCGGCTCCCTGCGATTTAAAGGGCCGGTGCGCCGCTGATTGGCGCCTGGTTCTAATTAGTGTGTTCACCTGTGCACTTCCCTATATAACCTCACTTCCCCTTCCCTTCCTTGCCGGATCTTGTTGCCCTTGTGCCTAGTGAAAGCGTTACAGTGTTTGCCTTACCAGTGTTCCTGACCTCTTGCTATCTCCATTGACTACGAACCTTGCTGCCTGCCCCCGACCTTCTGCTACATCTGACCTTGCCTCTGTCTAGTCCTTCTGTCCCACGCCTTCTCAGCAGTCAGCGAGGTTGAGCCGTTGCTGGTGGATACGATCTGGTTGCTACCGCCGCTGCAAGACCATCCCGCTTTGCAGCGGGCTCTGGTGAATACCAGTAGCAACCTAGAACCGGTCCACCGACACGGTCCACGCCAATCCCTCGCTGACACAGAGGATCCACATCCAGCCTGCCGAATCCTAACACATAGATTAACCTGGCTAGATGGCTGTCAGATGAACACTCATGCCTATTCACCTAACAGCTATCTTTGCTGATGCCTCCAAAAACAAACATACTCGGCCAAAAATGTATATATTGTCAATGAAGAGAAATATCTTTTAAAGCCTTATTTTTAAGTAGGCTTGTTTATATCATCAAAATGTCTGTTGAGTTTGTGTTTTAGGGTTAAATTTGACTTCACTTTTTATATGGTCTGGCCACTACGCATAACAAAATCATAACCATTGGTGGAAGATATTAATGCCTTCCTTCTTATACAGCTGTTCCATGTGATGAGCTCAGTCCTCCTCAGCAGGGCTCCTACACATGTCACCATCCATGGGCAGAGAACAGCTTTGGCTCCACTTGTGAATTCACCTGCTCAGAAGGATGGAAACTAAAGGGATCCAATAAAACAGTTTGTGGTCCTACAGGCCGATGGACAGAAAAAGTTCCTGAATGTGAAGGTAGGTTCAGGAAACTCTGTTCCTATTTCTATAAATTCATGATCAGAAATGCTTGTTTAAAAAAAATTAGTAAATATTTTTAGTGGTATGTGTATTGAAATCGAAAATATTAAAGTATACCTGTCACGAGATAAAAATGAAAAAACATGCCCCAGGGTTACTCTTTAACTATTGCTGATTCTGTCTATGTGCTTAAATACTTGTTTTCTTTTATGGCTCCTAATTCCCTTGTTTTTGTTGCTCATACTGTATGCAGTTCACTAAGGAGGAGGGGGCGTTCCCTTGCTTGCCCTCACATCCTATGTGGGAACTTCCTTTGTCCATCCTCGGAGCAGACAATAGGCTGCTCCATGTACTGAGGCTCAATGACATGCCCCCCAGCTCACACAGCAGGCTCATTGACAAGCCGGGATCCTGCACAGAGCTCTACTTGTTCCGCCCACACTTCCTGTATTTTATCCCAACGTAACTGCCAGCTGAAAAAAAGGCAATAGCTGCAGGGACATAGCAGTGGTAAGATGCAGGGACAAAATAGTGATAACAAGTATAAAGATTTTTTTAACCCCAAAAAAAAATTTTTTTCTTTTTTTTTTTTTTAATAATGTACATTGCAAATATATATTTTATAGAGAGACTAAAACGTAGTACTCACCATCTGGTCTTTGTTCATTCAAACTACACAGTAAACAAACTCTGCTGAAATGCCGGTAGGAGAAGTGAAAGTGCAGGGATGTGATGGAGGCAACAGCCGGTCTAACATAACAATGACTCTTCATCTGGAAGAAGTGTAATTGTAACGTGAAACAGGCTGTTGCCTCCATCACACCACTGTACTTTCACTACTCCTCCCAGTGTTTCAGCAGAGTTTGATTACTGTGTAGTTTGAATGATCTGAAACAAACATAATGAACAGAGAAGACCAGATATTGAGTGCTACATTGTTTTCTCACTATGACATATGTTCTGGAAGTCCACATCTGCTTAATGTATGAGCACTCAATGTCGATTGGCTGTTAGTGGCTACTGAACAGGGGTCAAGTCCTGAAAAAAAAAGTGCGGGAACTCACCCAAGATTTCCCCTAAAGGGTTGATCCTGCAGGACTCCTGGTAATGGGAACAGTGTTCCTGCTTTGAATAAAGTGCAGGAACTCAGTTCCCACGTGTTCCTGCAGGACTTAAGCCCTGCTATTGAAAGATAATTAGTGCTGCACACCTGCTGTGCCACAGTTCATTTTTCTTAGTTTCACATAGATATATTACATATATAGATATAATGTTATTGTCTACATTATATAAAAATGTTTGCAAATGACAGTGCCAATTTAAGAAGCAATGTCACTATACTTCAATGTAACTTCACACTGAACCAGTAGCGGTGCAGTCTGCAGATTCTGAAGGGGTTGACAAGTATGGAAATGACAGCTCCAGGAATAACGAAACTATTGCACTCACCCAAAAACAATGAATGAAAGACTTAAATTGGCTGTCTGACAGATTACCTATTGGAAATTTCCTGTGTAGGGATTACTATTTATGTAAGTTTGACTCAGCCTCTAAAGTACTTTCGATAGGAAGCATCAAGCACGAAGTGAAACAATTTATTATCTTGTTGTGTATGTGCTGTGATGTCCGTGCAGTTTCTTTTGTATAGGTCATATCATTAGACACCTTTTTGTTTGCATAAGCGAACACTTTAGATCTGTTAGAACAGAAGTAGGAGCATCACACTTAAAGGGCTACTCCAGGGAACTAAACCCATAGCCCATCCTTTCCCTCTCATCAACCTGTTTGTCTAAATATTATTCATTAGCTATATAGAGCAGTTGCCCTCTTTGGTTGTACTTACATGCATGAAGTAAGGGAATGACATCATCCAGCCATCCACTCTGTCTCTGTCCAAATACCTCTCTGAAAGCAGCCCCTACCCTTCTGAGAGACACACAACATGTGGTTTCTGCCCTGCACTGGTAAGTCATGCTTCCTTTATTGCTGAGAACTGGAAGGTGAGTGCAGCCTCAGCCAATCAGATACTGAATCTCTCTCATATCTATCCATCTATCTCATGTCTATCTTCCTATCTATTTCACATCACTGCTGAGCTCCGCTGAAGAGAGCACTGTCTCAAATAGACGGGAGTTGAGCAGAGAAACTACATGTCCGGTATTTTTCCCCGCTCAACTGCCCTATAATAAAGGATACTCATTGAACCCCATTCAAGTCAATGGTATCCGTCGGGACCCAGCATTGTCTGTTGTGCAAAGGGTCTGTTTGGCTCCTCTGTTTGGCACCAAACGGACCCTGAACGGGTTGGAGCACACCGGTGATGTGAACGTTGCCTCAGAAGTAATTTTGAAACCCTTTTTTTTTAAGTAGGCTTGTTTTTTTATCATCAAAATGTCTGTTGAGATTGAGTTTTAGGGTTAAATTTGACTTCACTTTTTATATGGTCTGGCCACTAAGTATAACACAATCATAACCATTGGTGGAAGATATTAATGCCTTCCTTCTTATACAGCTGTTCCATGTGATGAGCTCAGTCCTCCTCAGCAGGGCTCCTTCACATGTCACCATCCATGGGCAGAGAACAGTTTTGGCTCCACTTGTGAATTCACCTGCTCAGAAGGATGGAAACTAAAGGGATCCAATAAAACAGTATGTGGCCCTACAGGCCGATGGACAGAGGAAAGTCCAGAATGTGAAGGTAGGTTCTGTAAAGTCTATTCCCGTTGTATATTTATATACAATAAAACAGAAATGCTTTATTCAAGCTCTAAGAAAGTCATTTCATGTGATCTCCATCGCAACCAAACCCAGTAAATTGTGAAAAGCTTTATTATTTTCTTATTTGTTTTTCTCATTATTTCTTTTCTAGCTGTTACATGTAGGGCTCTCAGTCCTCCTCCGCCGGGGTCCCTTACATGTCACCATCCATGGGCTGAGAACAGTTTGGGCTCCACTTGTGAATTTTCTTGCTCAGAAGGTTGGAAACTAAAGGGATCCAACAAAACAATATGTGGTCCTACAGGACAATGGACAGAAGAAATACCTGAATGTGAAAGTATGTTCCAAAAATGTAACTTTTGTATTTCTCTGTATTAATATGAAGGCGGGCATGAAAGGAGATACCTCATGCAGAAAAAAAAAAGCATCCCCTATGCGCAGGGCATAAGTTTTAGATCGGGGGGGGGGGGTTGCGGGGCACGTCCGAGCATTGGGGCCCCTGCTCTCCCTTGCACGACAGCACAACACGACCAAAGCGGGTGCCGAAGTTAGCCGAACGGCTCTCCCGTTCTAGGGGGATAACTTTTTTTTCCATGAGACTACTCCTTTAACACCTTAAGGACCAAGGGCATATGCACTGGTCCCATTACTGGTGTTTGGAGCGCTCTCACGAGCTGAGCACGCTTAAAACCTGGTGGGTCCCAACTGCTATCAGTAGCCAGGACCCACGGTTGATGCTGGGCATCACCAGTTAGGCCAATGACTGGCATTAACCCTTTAGACGCCGCTATCAAAGATGATTGCGGTGTCTAAAATGCGAGGTTAACAATCCCGGCAGCTGAGCGGAGCTGATAGGTGCAATCACGGTAAAATTACGATGTCCCAATCAACTGAGTGGACAACGGGAGGGCCCATACCTGCCTCCTCGCTGTCCGATCTGTCCTCTACTGCTCCAGGAAGCTTCAGTAGCATGGAGCAGCAGAACACCGATAACACTGATCAATGTATCAATGAGCAGAACACCGATAACACTGATCAATGCATGGAATAGCCCCCTATGAGGACAAAAAAAAAAGTGTAAAAAAAAAATAGGAGGAATGAGGAAAAAACGAAAGTGCAAAAACGAAAATTAGCCTGGTCCTTAGGGGGTTAAATGAGTACAGATGTTTTGTAAGATGCAATATCATTAAACAAGCAATGCAAATTTCATGTTGATAATCACTAGAAGAAATTAAATTCTCTTGAGAAGGTTTCATAAAAAGTAGTGCAATAGGTTTAAAGGGTTTTTTATACACACATTGATTAAATCTGCCATAAATGTCTCATGTGAGGTCCCTTTTTAGTCCCTTTTTGTCTCATGTGGGTCACTGTCCCACTAGTTGTTTCCTCCAGACCCCTGAAGGCGGTCTACCTCTACTAACAAGAAAAGGGTAGCGCAGCAGGAAATCCTAATCTCCGTAACATCTGCCATCAAGGTAAAGTTAGGAGACTACCATAAACATTAGATTGTCGTCCAGTGCTACTAAAATTGTCAATTTCAACTAACCATAACTTAAGAGGCCCCTAGACATCTTATCCCCTATCCAAAGGATAAGGGATAAGATGTTTGATCACGCAGGTCCCGCTGCTGGGGACTTACGCAAGCTCGGCTGCGGCACCCCAGACTTCGCTCCATGCTGGATGACTGGTGATGTGGGGCGGAGGCTCATGACGTCACGATCACGGCCCTGCTCATGATGTCACGATCACGCCCCCTCAATGCAAGTGTATGGGAGGAGGCGTGACAGCCGTCACGCCCCCTCCCATACACTTGCATTGAGGGGACGTGGCCGTAACATCACGAACCTCAGGCGCTGCACCCAATGCTCTAAACGAACACCGGGTGCAGCAGGGAGATCGCTGACCGTGATCAGACATCTTATCCTCTATTCTTTGGATAGGGGATAAGATGTCTAGGGGTGGAGTACCCCTTTAACGTGTATGACCAACTTAATTTTCTCTACATCCTGTCGCGTGTCCTCCCATTCAAAATCCATGCAATGTTTACCTGCTGACCCTTTCTGGATAACACCAGAGCAAGCACAATAATTTATATAACTGTAGCTGATATTATAATATAACATATCCACCTGATTTCTCAGCGTAAATATTTCTATTCTAGCTGTTCCATGTGATGAGCTCAGTCCTCCTCAGCAGGGCTCCTTCACATGTCACCATCCATGGGCAGAGAACAGCTTTGGCTCCACTTGTGAATCCACCTGCTCAGAAGGATGGAAACTAAAGGGATCCAATAAAACAGTATGTGGCCCTACAGGCCGATGGACAGAGGAAAGTCCTGAATGTGAAGGTAGGTTCAGGAAACTCTGTTCCTATTTCTATGAATTCATAAAAAGTCAGAAATTCTTACTTAAAAAAAAAAAGTACAAAATATTTTTAGTGGTATGTGTATTCCAATAGAAAATGTAAAACTATACCTGTCACGAGATAAAGATTAAAAGAAAAAGCAAAAAAAAAGCTCCAGGATCACTCTTTAACTGTTGCTGATCCTGTCTTATGTGCTTAAATCCTTGTTTTCAACCTTTTATGGCTTCTAATTCCCTTGTTTATGTTGCTAACACTGTATGCAGTTCACTAAGGAGGAGGGGGCATTCCCTTGCTTGCCCTCACATCTCATGTGGGAACTTCCTCCATTAATCCTCTGAGCTGACAATAGCAGGGAGCCTGCACAGAGCCCTCCTTGTCCCACCCACACTTCCTGTCTTTTGTCCCAACTTAGCTGCCTGCTGAAACACACAGGGAATAGCTTCAGGGACAAAACAGTGGTAAGATGCAGGGACAAAAAGATTTTTTTTTACCCATAAATATTAAATATTTATTTATTGAATTTATTTATTGATAACTAATGTATAAACCAATGTATAGCACTCACCATCTGGTCTTCTTTTGTTCATTAATGGGGTACTCCAGTGGAAAACATATATTTTTTTAATCAACTGGTGCCAGAAAGTTAAACAGGTTTGTGAATTACTTCTATTTCAAAATCATAATCATTTCAGTACTTATCAGCTGCTGTATGCTCCACAGGAAGTTCTTTTCTTTTTGCATTACTTTTGTGTCTGACCACAGTGCTCTCTGCTGAAACCTCTGTCCATTTCAGGAAGTCTCCAAAGCAAAGCAAAATCCCCATGGCAAACCTCTCCTGCTCTGGACAGTTCTTGACATGGACAGAGGAGTCACACTGTGGTCAGACAGAAAAGAAATTCAAAAAGAAAAGAACTTCCTATGGTGTATACAGCAGCTGATAAGTACTAGAAGGATTAAGATTTTTAAATAGAAGTCATTTACAGATCTGTTCAACTTTCTGGCACCAGTTGAGTTAACCCTTTAAGGACTCAGCCCATGTTCACCTTAAGGAATCAAAACAATTTTTGTTTTTGCACTTTCGTTTTTTCTTCCTCATCTTTTAAAAATCATAACGTGTAAAATTTTGCACCTACAGACCCATATAAGGGCTTGTTTTTTGCGTCACCAATTATACTTTGTGATGACATTACTAATTTTATAACATAATCTGTGTCAAAAAAAAATATTTGTGGGGTGAAATGAAAAAAAACCCGCCATTTTGCAACTTTTTAGGGCTTCCGTTTTCACGCAGTGCCCTTTTCGGTAAAAATGACACATTATCTTTATTCTGTAGGTCCGTATGGTTACAGGGATACCCAATTTATGTAGGTTTTATTTTATTTTTTTTTACTTTAAAAAAATTATAACTACAGTGGTCCCTCAACATATGATATTAATTGGTTCCAGGAGAACCATCATATGTTGAAACCATCATATGTCGAGTACATATGTCTATGTAAAAATGTTAATTGGTTCTGGGGCCTTGGAACCATTGTATGTTGAGTACATATCTCTATGAGAAACTGCTAATTGGTTCTGGGATGACCATTGTATGTGGAGTGTATGGGGAGTGTTTAACAAACCAGGGTGCCTCCAGCTGTTGCACAACTACAACTCCCAGCATGCATGTACAGCCATTGACTGTCTGGGCATGCTGGGAGTTATAGTTTTGCAACAGCTGGAGGCAAACTGATAGGGAAACATTGATGTATGGGGTGTATAGTGTGTATATGTATTGTATGTGATGTGTGACATCGCATACAGTACTTTACAGTTCTTTAAATACCTTCAGGGGGGACAGAATGTCCTCCATTACCATCCTGCCGACTACGGCTCTATAGGAAAGGCATTGGAGGGCAGCCAGCAGCTCATTGGATGCCTGCAGCATTGGCTATGGCTATTGGCTATGGCTGCACTGGGGGGGGGGGGCTTACACGGAGCTCACAGTGGAAGCCTGTGTGAGTTAGCAGGACAGCATGTGAGTAACAGGAGGCAGAACGGGGCACACGGGGACATTAAACAACTATCTGTCAGTTGCTGAAATTGTCAGCGCTGTCAGATAGCTGTTTGTACGATGGCCCCAACACACAGCAGCATCATATGTCGAGGCTGACTTCAACATACGATGGGCTCTGAGAGGCCATCGTATGTTGAAATGATCATATGTCGGGGACATCGTAAGTCGGGGGGTCACTGTACATGCACCAAAATAAGTATGTTTAAAATTGTCATCTTCTCACCCCCTATAACTTTTTTATTTTTCCACGTACGGGGATATATGAGGGCTCATTTTTTTGCGCCGTGGTCTGTAGTTTTTACACCAAGCACACCAAGGTCAGGTTTTGGATAACTGTCTTTACTGAGCAGCGTGCAGATGGTATTACACCGACAGTCTGGTTCAGGGTGAGAGGATGCAGCTTAATTCCTTGGGAGCCATGTTGCCTTGCTGGAACTTGTGGTGCTTTCACTAAACAGATTAATACTGACTTGTAAAACGGGTAGATTAATCCTGGTAGGTAGGGTTCTGTCAGGGTATTGCAGCCTTCTCCGCTGGGGCATGAATTTCCACTGTACGGGCATCCTTGCAGAATGACCAGATGAAGTAGATTTGAGCTAGGCCTTCCCTTAGAGCACACGACACAACACACCTTAACCACACTGTTACTCAGACTAAACTGCACTTAGACTGGGGCAACTCCTCCCCCCACTACACTATATGGGTAAGAATTTAGGGGTTCCCATTGGCAGGCAGGGTCACATGGGGTTTACTCTCTAAAGGGTACAGTAACACAGGAATAACATATATACAGATAACAATAATAGAATTAATTAGAAAAATATACTACTTTTCAACAAAGTGCAAATATAATTAGTAGTACAATATGTCCCTTGGTGGGCCCAACACCTTGTGCTGCAAAGTTGCCCAATGCGGTCCGAAGCCACAGGACAGCCATTGGTGCTGGGTAGAGATGAGCGAACTTACAGTAAATTCGATTCGTCACGAACTTCTCGGCTCGGCAGTTGATGACTTTTCCTGCATAAATTAGTTCAGCTTTCAGGTGCTCCGGTGGGCTGGAAAAGGTGGATACAGTCCTAGGAGACTCTTTCCTAGGAATGTATCCACCTTTTCCAGCCCACCGGAGCACCTGAAGGCTGAACTAATTCACGCAGGATAAGTTATCAACTGCCGAGCCGAGAAGTTCGTGACTATTCGAATTTACTGTAATTTCGCTCATCTCTAGTGCTGGGACACCCGAATATCAGGCAAGATAGTTTACATTCTCTGTAGTACCCCTTTGACTATGCATATATGTGAGGCGCATGAAGGCTGCACAGACACACTGAAGTTTGCTGGACTGGAAAGGGTGGATATCCCAGAGAGAGGTGGAGACCGGCAAAATATGCTGCTACAATGTGAAGCTAATGGATAACTAAACGAATGCCTTAGGTCCGATTGGTCTTAATGATGGAAACGACTTAAGTTCTTTTCTAAAAGGTTATTACTGATTTTAATGCTAGGAACTGTTAGTTGTTATGTAACAATGGTTACTCCCATAGTTGTATTTAAACATGTACTTGAGCGTAGTGACGTATATCATCAGGCCGAAGAAGTGCGCGCTGACGCAGGAAACGGCTGTTGCCGCAGGTATCGCTTCCGCTGTCTTTGTTCATGTTTTTACCACTGCACATTTTGTTATGGGCACTTTGGTATAAAGAGAGGAATTCTACAGTTGGGTGAGTGCAATCGTTTCTTCATTCCTGGAACTATCATTTAACGCCTTAAGGACCACAGGTTTTTTTAATTTTTGCACTTTAGTTTTTTCCTCCTCACCTTTTAAAAATCATATTGCTTTCAATTCTCCACCTACAGACCCATATGAGGGCTTGTTTTTTGCGCCACCAATTTTACTTTGTCATTACATCAATCATGTTACCACAAAATCTACGACGATAATTTGTGAGGGAAAATTGAAAAAAAGCCATTTGCAACTTTTGAGGGCTTCTACTTCCACACAGTGGTAAAAATGACTTTTTTCTGTCGGTCCATACAATTACAACGACACCCAAATTATATAGGTTTTATTCTGTTTTACTTCTTTTAAAAAAAATCATAACTTTTTGTATGAAAATTAGTAAACTTACAATTGACCTCTTTTGACCACTATAACTTTTTTATTTTTCGTTTACAGAAATGTTTGAGGGCTAATTTTTTTTTGCGCTGTGGTCTGTAGTTTTTATCGGTACCATTTTTGTTTTTACTGGACTTTTTGATCGCTTTTTATAAATTTTTTTAGGGTATACAAAGTGAACAAAGATACACAATTTTGGACTTTGGTATTTTTTACGTATATGCTACAGATGAGCGAACTTACAGTAAATTCGATTCGTCACGAACTTCTCGGCTCAGCAGTTGATGAATTATCCTGCATAAATTAGTTCAGCTGAAAAGTTTGTGATGAATCGAATTTACTGTAAGTTCGCTCATCACTAGTATATGCCATTGACCATACGGTTCAATTAACATAAACATTTTATAGTTTGAACATTTACGCATACGGCGGTACCACATATGTTTATGATTATTTTTGTTTACATATATTTTTTATAATGGGAAAAGGGGGGTGATTCAAACTTTTATGAGGGAAGGGGTTAATTTAGTTTCATTAACCTTTTTTTTACAATTTTTTTGTCACTATGGGAAAATATTACATCCAATCTTCTGCTTGCATATACTGTTCAATGCTATGCCATAGCATTGATTAGTGTTATCTGTGCTCCATTGCTCGCGGCTGCCAGCTTTGGAAAACCGATGCCAGGCATCACCACGATCATCTGATAGCCGCCGGGACCTGTCCGCTCAGGAGCTGTCCTTAAGGGGTTAAGAAGCAATGTAACAACTAATAATTGAGAATTATCTTAAAGCGTACCCATTTCACAGGGAAAAAAATTAATGCTTAGGCCATGCAGATGTTTTCTATATCTTTTTTATGTAGCTAGCTTCTGTATTTAGCTCCCAAATCCATCTGTTCTGCTGCTCACTCATTCTGATATCCACTGCTCAGGAAGTGGTGTGTCCCAGGCAAGCACTGAGCCCGCCCTCTCTCCACTCACTGTGCATTCACTTCCTCCCTAAGTCTGCTGTGATGTACTGGGTCTCTTCATCCAATCACCGCAGACTGCTCTGTAACGCCTCCTTTCTGTTTTCAGACAGGAGTATATTAGACAGGACAAGAATGCGCACAGAAGACTAAAGATTAACATATTGATTAAAATGTACCTGCCATTTAGAAAAAAGACTTTTGGAATGTCACAGCAATCTTTCTGACTTCAGAGTAATAGTCATTTCTATTCTAGCTGTTACATGTGGGACGCTCGACTTTCCTCAGCAAGGATCCTTTACATGTCACCATCCGGGGGCTGAGAACACTTTTGGTTCCACATGTGAATTTATCTGCTCGGAAGGTTGGATATTAAAGGGCTCCAATGTAACAACTTGTGGCCCTACAGGCCGATGGACAGAAGGCATTACTGGATGTGAAGGTATTGTTTATATACACTGAACATATTACAACCTTGTAGATACAATTGCAAAGCAGAGGAGTAAAGACAAATGTAATGTGACACATAACAGGGTTCATACCATATTTTGTTACTCTACATTGGTATAATTACAGTAGAATAACAGTACCAGTGGGTGGACCCCCGCGATCAGACATTTTATACCCTATTATTTGAATAGGGGATAAGATGCCAAGGGGCAGAATATGGCTTTAAGCTATGTTTCTACACAGGTTTTTTTTCTGGTGTTTCTTTTTTTGTTTGTTTTTTTAAACTGCCAGTGCAGTTTTTGAGCTAAAGTCAGAAGTGGATCCAGTAGGAAGGAGAAGTCTAAGTCCTTCCTTTATATTTCCCATTCCTTTTAAATACACTTGTGCAGACTACTGAGGTCACGTGACAGCAGGGGACGCATTGAACGCCAGCGTGGCGGCATGTATAGATAGGCCGCACATGTCATCAAGGGGCTGGCTTGTCAGGTAGGACAAGAAGAAGCCAAGCCCCCTGTGATCAGCAGTGGCGTCGCTAGGGGGGGCAGAGGGGGCCATGGCCCCCCCTAGATCAGGCCGTGCCCCCCTTGTGCCCCCCCCCAATTTAAAATAAATAGGGATGTCCCAATGCTAGTATGGGGCCAGGGACGGACTGAAGGGCTGGGTAAAGAGCCCGCTGCAGCTGCTGGGGATATCCCTGTGCTGCTCCTGGTCTGCGTATCATTAGCAGAGACAGGCAGAGCAGGGATGAAGGTACCTGATGATGGCTCCGCCCCCAGCACAGGAGAGGACGGGGCCGAGAGCTGACAGGCCTCCGGGACACAGAGCAGCTTCATGTGAGGTGAGTGATGTCCTGTGTCCTCCCTCTCTCCCCCCTGATCAGCAGTATATCCTGGGGATAGGTCATTTGTATAGTAGCAGTCCAGTGGGGTCACTTTCCCTCCTTCAGTGTCCACAGGTCACATTATCAGAACAATTTTGGGGAAAATCGCGGCAAAATTGCGCGATTTTACCGCGATTTTTCGTAAATTGCGGTAAAGCCGCTCAATTTTTGCCACGATTTTTCCATAAATTGTTCTGGTAATGTGACCTGTTGGAGACCTGTGGACACTGGAGGAGGGAAAGTGACCCCACTGGAAGGACAACATGTGAACACACTGCTAGTTTATCATTAACCCCTTAAGGGTACATTCACATGTACAGGATCAGCTGCATATTTTTGCTGCATTTTTTGTGCAGCTAGTTTTGCAACGCATTAGCTTCAATAGGTAGCAAAATCAGCTGCAGAAAATATACAGCAGATCCTGTACGTGTGAACGTACCCTAAGGGCTCATTCAGGGGTGGATCCACAGTGTATTTTATGCTGCAGATCCCCCCACAATGGACCCTACAGTGCTGCCTCCATCTGTGCCTGCTCATAACGGCAATCCTCCGCTACGAGCAGATACGCTTTTGATGTGTATACTCGCACACATCATGGCCGCTCCTCCTGCTCTCTGAGCTAGGCCGAGAGCAGCCGCGAGGTGTGCGAGTATACACATCAAAGCGTGTCTGCTCGTAGCGGAGGATTGCCGGTATGAGCAGGCACATATGGAGGCAGCACTGTAGGGTCCATTGTCGGGGGATCCGCAGTGTAAAATATGCTGAGGATCCGTCCGTGAGCCCTAAGGACACAAGGCGTATGTGTACGCACAGTGCCTGCTCCCACTGTGTTGTATAAATCATTAGCTAGATTTATTAGTTTTAACGCCGTAAGGACATAGCCTTTTTTCCGTTTTTGCACTTTTGTTTTTTCTTCCTTACCTTTTAAAAATCATAACCCTTTCAATTTTGCACCTAAAAATCCATGTAATGGCTTATTTTTTTTTGCGCCACCAATTCTACTTTATAATGACATCAGTCATTTACCCAAAAATCTATGGCAAAAACGGAAAAAAATAATCATTGTGCAACAAGAATGTATGAAGATTTTTAATAACATTTTTGGCGTAACGCTGATGAGACGGATTTGTCAGGTAGCGCGACAGACATGCGCATTCTTAATGTTTACATAAGTTATAAAAATATATTTTTGCACGTTTATTATATATAATACTTATGTACGCAATATATGAACGCTGTTTGCAGTTTTTTGTAGGAGAAATTTTGTATGATTTTGCACTAATTGTATGATTATTGTCACTGATGGCATTTGATGAATGCCCCTATATAAGATGTGTGAGACACTAGACATACTGAGCTTGAAAAAGACCAGGAAAGCTGGTTGAAACGTTGTTCTGGACACTGTTTGATGGAATAAATCACCTTTGATTTTTCACCTATTGGATGTGTGCTGTGGATATTCTCTTATGCATTCTCTTATATACACATACACAGACACATGTTTTAAAATTGCCCCCCCCCCCCCACTTTTGTCACTGGCCCCCCATGTGCCCCCCCTAAATATGAATGCTGGAGACGCCACTGGTGATCAGCTGTAGGCTCCAGCTGAACAGGATCCTGGGAAAGGCTTGAGACAACACTTATATATAGTGGAGAGGAATGGTGAACCTGGGGGTGGGGGGGATCAAGAAAGCACAAAAAGGCTAAGTAAAGCACTTAAAGAGGTACTCCGCCCCTAGACATCTTTTCCCCTATCCAAAGGATAGGGCATAAGATGTCTGATTGTGAGGGTTCCCCTGCGATCTCGGCTGCGGCACCCCAGACATCTGGTGCACGGAGCAAACTTCGCTCCGTGCCGGATAACTGGCGATGCGGGCCGGAGGCTTGTGATGTCACGGCCATGCTCCCTTAATGCAAGTCTATGGAAGGGGGCGTGATGACCGTCATGCCTCCTCCCATAGACTTGCATTGAGGGGGCATGGCTGTGATGCCACGAGCTGGGCGTGGCTGTGATGTCACAAGCCTCCGGCGCTGCACCTACCGCTCTTAACCATTGTATAAGGTCATTAAGGTCAAAACAAGACTGCAACTTAAACGGTTAAATGGCGCATTTATTATCCAACCTTCTACACATAGACCTCTTAAATGGCGCATTTGTTATCCGACCTTCTTGTTATCTATCAAAGGATTTATGTGTCTTTTTTAACGTAACTTTGGCGCAATACTTTGGCGCATCTTCTCCACTGTCATATTTACAACTTTCTCACAATCACACGGTCCTGTGTGTGATTTCAACTTTAGTCAGTAATTCATCATTTGTGCCAATCAATCTTTGGCACAATTTTGGCGCAAAACCCGTTTTTTGGGCGCAAATCACCGCCAAGAAATTTTGCACTTGGAAAACACACTTAGCAATGTAAGAAATTGTAAAGGCGTCAAAATACATTAAAAATACTCAATGCTATCCTGGGAACCTTCACCCTCCGTTGAGCCAGCATTGGACATGGCCACACAGGTTCAGGAAAGGTAAGCACTAAAGCAGTGGTCTCCAACCTGCGGACCTCCAGATGTTGCAAAACTACAACTCCCAGCATGCCCGGACAGCCAACGGCTGTCCGGGCGTGCTGGGAATTGTAGTTTTGCAACATCTGGAGGTCCGCAGGTTGAAGACCACTGCACTAAAGTAACAAAAAAAAACAAAAAAAAAACTACCCAAGTTGAAAATAAAATCCATTTCACATGGTGACTATAAACCCCACAAAAGAAAATAACTCATGTCGCCTGCTGATATCCTGCAGGAGGGACTCCGAAATGGCTGCACAAGGGGTAAAATACGCGTCCTCTGTGGCGCTAAGTTCTGTGTAAAAGGCGCTGTGAACAGCTGATTTCAACATTTGAGCCAAAATTACTAACAACTGCACCAAATGATAAATTTGGTGCATGTCCACGAAAACCAAAGTGAAAAAAAAAGGGTAAAAAGAAACTGTCAACAGGCAAAATTGATAAATACCCGGCCCCCCCCCCCCCCCAAAAAAAAATCTTTGCCAGGGCCGGTTCTGCCATTAGGCAAACCAAGCGTCCGCTTGGGGGCGCAAGGACTCCGCAGCCGATTGGGGGGCGGAAAAAATCAAGACTTTTTTTTTTTAATAAGACCAATGCTTTAAGTGGGCCGGAACGCGGCGGTACTCAGTACCGCCACTTCCAAAAATGCCTATTGACAGTACCAGCACCTCTCCCTGCGCCCAGAACGTGCTTTTAGCGTACCGGAAAGCTAATTTGCACTTTTTTATTTTTTTATTTCCCGCCCGGGCCTGGGCGCTTTGACTCACGGCGCGCAGGGAAGTATCTGTGCGCTTTGCTGTGCGCGCTCACACAGCGTCCCCTGCATAACCCTTCGTCCACCCCCCACTCCTGTCATCCATGTCCACCCTCTGTTACCCCTTCTTAACCCTCTCCACCTCCCCCCACTCCTGTCATCCATGTCCACCCTCTGTTACCCCTTCTTAACCCTCTCCACCTCCCCCCACTCCTGTCATCCATGTCCACCCTCTGTTACCCCTTCTTAACCCTCTCCACCTCCCCCCACTCCTGTCATCCATGTCCACCCTCTGTTACCCCTTCTTAACCCTCTTCACCCCCCCCCCACTCCTGTCATCCATGTCCACTCTCTGTTACCCCTTCTTAACCCTCTCCACCCCCACTCCTGTCATCCATGTCCACCCTCTGTTACCCCTTCTTAACCCTCTCCACCCTCCACTGCTGTCATCCGTGTCCACCCTCTGTTACCCCTTCTTAACCCTCTCCACCCCCACTGCTGTCATCCATGTCCACCCCTCTGTTACCCCTTCTTAACCCTCTCCACCCCCTGTGCTGTCATCATGTCCACCCCCTGTCCATCCCTGTCACCCATGTTCACCCCCCAGTCTACCCCCTGTCACACATATCTACCCCCCCCCCCAGTCTACCCCTCTGTCACCCATGTCCACTCCTCTACACCCCTCTGTCACCAATGTACACTCCTCTACACCCCTCTGTCACCAATGTACACTCCTCTACACCCCTCTGTCACCCATGTCCACTCCTCTACACCCCTCTGTCACCTATGTACACCCTTCTATCACCCCGTACACCCCTCTTTCACCCCCTACGTCCCCCTGTCACCCATGTACACTACTCTACGATCCTCTGTCACCCATGTCCACTCCTCTACACCCCTCTGTCACCAATGTACACTCCTCTACACCCCTCTGTCACCCATGTCCACTCCTCTACACCCCTCTGTCACCAATGTACACTCTTCTACACCCTCTGTCACCCATGTACACTCCTCTACACCCCTCTGTCACCAATGTACACTCCTCTACACCCCTCTGTCACCCATGTCCACTCCTCTACACCCCTCTGTCACCAATGTACACTCTTCTACACCCTCTGTCACCCATGTACACTCCTCTACACCCCTCTGTCACCCATGTACACTCTTCTACACCCCTCTGTCACCCATGTACACTCCTCTATACCCCTCTGTCACCCATGTACACTCCTCTACACCCCTTTTCCACCCAGGTACACTCCTCTACACCCCTCTGTCACCCATGTACACTCTTCTTCACCCCTCTGTCACCCATGTACACTCCTCTACACCCCTCTGTCACCCATGTACACTCTTCTACACCCCTCTGTCATCCATGTACACCCCTTTGTCACCCATGCACACTCCTCTACACCCCTCTGTCACCCATGTACTCTTCTACACCCCTCTGTCCCCCATGTACACTCCTCTACACCCCTCTGTCACCCATGTACACTCCTCTACACCCCTCTATCACCCATGTACACCTCTCTGCCACCCATGTACACTCCTCTACACCCCTCTGCCACCCATGTACACTTCTCTACACACCTGTCACCCATGTACACTCCTTTACACCCCTCTGTCACCCATGTACACTCCTCTACACCGCTCTGTCACCCATGTACACTCCTCTACACCGCTCTGTCACCCATGTCCACTCCTCTACACCCCTCTGTTACCCATGTACAATCCTCTACACCGCTCTGTCACCCATGTACACTCCTCTACACCCCTCTGCCACCCATGTACACTCCTCTATACCCCTCTGTCACCCATGTACACTCCTCTACACCCCTCTGCCACCCATGTACACTCCTCTATACCCCTCTGTCACCCATGTACACTTCTCTACACCCCTCTGTCACCCATGTACACTCCTCTACACCCCTCTGCCACCCATGTACACTCCTCTATACCCCTCTGTCACCCATGTACACTTCTCTACACCCCCTGTCACCCATGTACACTTTTCTACAATCCTTTACACCAGGTTTAACGGTGAAGAATTGTGGCTGGAAGAAACTGTGATGATGGCCCGGACCAGATGGAGAAGAGAACGACACTGATTAGAGAAGACATCATTTGTGAGTTGCTGCATAAAGCAGAACTGTAAACTACATAACTACATACCCACAGATAAATAGATATTGGAGGAGATTTATCAAAACCTGTCCAGAGGAAAAGTTGCCCACTTGCCCATAGCAACCAATCAGATTGCTTCTTTCATTTTTAACAAGGCCTCTGAGAAACTTTTCCTCCTGACAGATTTTGATAAATCTCCCCCGCTGTGCATTGCGTAATCCTTTTTTTTTCTTGTCAACTTCGGTACGGGTGCCCGCGGTGTGCCTCGAACCGAAAGTATAGAGATATCACTGTGTTATCTGTGGTGTTACATAGGACTGCAGGTCACATCTACTACATTATCTGTACTCAGAGTTATCACTGTGTTATATGTGGTGTTACATAGGACTGTAGGTCACATCTATTACATTATCTGTACTCAGAGAGTTATCACTGTGTTATCTGTGGTGTTACATAGGACTGCAGGTCACATCTACTATATTATCTGTATTCAGAGAGATATCACTGTGTTATCTGTGGTGTTACATAGGACTGCAGGTCACATCTATTACATTATCTGTATTCAGAGTTATCACTGTGTTATCTGTGGGTGTTACATAGGTCTGTAGGTGACATCTATACATTATCTGTATTCAGAGAGATATAACTGTGTTATCTGTGGTGTTACATAGGACTGCAGGTCACATCTATTACATTATCTGTACTCAGAGTTATCACTGTGTTATCTGTGGTGTTACATAGGTCTGTAGGTGACATCTATTACATTATCTGTACTCAGAGAGTTATCACTGTTATCTGTGGTGTTACATAGGACTGCAGGTCATATCTACTATATTATCTGTATTCAGAGAGATATCACTGTGTTATCTGTGGTGTTACATAGGACTGCAGGTCACATCTATTACATTATCTGTACTCAGAGTTATCACTGTGTTATCTGTGGTGTTACATAGGACTGCAGGTCACATCTATTACATTATCTGTACTCAGAGTTATCACTGTGTTATCTGTGGTGTTACATAGGACTGCAGCTCCCATCTACTACATTATCTGTACTCATAGTTATCACTGTGTTATCTGTGGTGTTACATAGGTCTGCTGGTCACTTCTACTACATTATCTGTACTCAGAGTTATCACTGTTATCTGTGGTGTTACATAGGTCTGCTGGTCACTTCTACTACATTATCTGTACTCAGAGTTATCACTGTGTTATCTGTGGTGTTACATAGGTCTGCTGGTCACTTCTACTACATTATCTGTACTCAGAGTTATCACTGTGTTATCTGTGGTGTTACATAGGACTGCAGCTCCCATCTACTACATTATCTGTACTCAGAGTTATCACTGTGTTATCTGTGGTGTTACATAGGTCTGCTGGTCACTTCTACTACATTATCTGTACTCAGAGTTATCACTGTGTTATCTGTGGTGTTACATAGGTCTGCTGGTCACATCTATACATTATCTGTACTCAGAGAGTTATTACTGTGTTATCTGTGGTGTTACATAGGTCTGCTGGTCACTTCTACTACATTATCTGTACTCAGAGTTATCACTGTTATCTGTGGTGTTACATAGGTCTGCTGGTCACTTCTACTACATTATCTGTACTCAGAGTTATCACTGTGTTATCTGTGGTGTTACATAGGTCTGCTGGTCACTTCTACTACATTATCTGTACTCAGAGTTATCACTGTGTTATCTGTGGTGTTACATAGGTCTGCTGGTCACATCTATACATTATCTGTACTCAGAGTTATCACTGTTATCTGTGGTGTTACATAGGTCTGCTGGTCACATCTCCATTATCTGTACTCAGAGTTATCACTGTTATCTGTGGTGTTACATAGGTCTGCTGGTCACTTCTACTACATTATCTGTACTCAGAGTTATCACTGTTATCTGTGGTGTTACATAGGTCTGCTGGTCACATCTCCATTATCTGTACTCAGAGTTATCACTGTTATCTGTGGTGTTGCATAGGTCTGCTGGTCACATCTATTACATTATCTGTACTCAGAGTTATCACTGTTATCTGTGGTGTTACATAGGTCTGCTGGTCACATCTCCATTATCTGTACTCAGAGTTATCACTGTTATCTGTGGTGTTACATAGGTCTGCTGGTCACATCTCCATTATCTGTACTCAGAGTTATCACTGTTATCTGTGGTGTTACATAGGTCTGCTGGTCACATCTCCATTATCTGTACTCAGAGTTATCACTGTTATCTGTGGTGTTACATAGGTCTGCTGGTCACATCTCCATTATCTGTACTCAGAGTTATCACTGTTATCTGTGGTGTTGCATAGGTCTGCTGGTCACATCTCCATTATCTGTACTCAGAGTTATCACTGTTATCTGTGGTGTTACATAGGTCTGCTGGTCACATCTCCATTATCTGTACTCAGAGTTATCACTGTTATCTGTGGTGTTGCATAGGAAATAATTTAAAGAAACATATATGCAAGGGAAGTGGGGCGCAGGGTGGACTGCAGGTTTGGGGGGAGGGGGGGGGCACCAAAATGGAGCTTCGCTTGTGTAGGCAGAAATCCTTGCACCGACTTTGATCTTTGCCACAGATACAGTACAACTACTAGCCGCAGAAGGGAAACCAAAAGGCCATTGCCTTAAAGGGGAACTCTGGTAGAAACAAGTGGAAAACAAATGTTTTTAAATCAACTGGTGCAAGAAGGTTAAACAGATTAGTAAATTATTTTTGTTTCAAAATCTTAAACCAGTACTTATCTTATGTATGTTCCAGAGGAAGTTTTGTAGTTCTTTTCTGTCTGACCACAGTGCTCTCTGCTGACACCTCTGTCCATGTCAGGAACTGTCCAGATTAGAAGCAAATCCCCATAGCAAACCTCTCCTGCTCTGGACAGTTCCTGGCATGGACAGAGATGTCAGCAGAGAGCACTGTGGTCAGACTGGAAAGAATGTCACAAATTTCTCTGTAGTATACAGCAGCTAAGTACTGGAAGGGTTAAGATTTTTAAATAGATGTAGGCATGGACTCAAGGGACAGGGACATAATACTCCCCCTATATAAAGCATTGGTACGGCCTCACCTGGAATATGCTGTTCAGTTTTGGTCGCCTGTCCATAAAAGGGACACTGCGGAGTTGGAAAGGGTGCAGAGACGCGCGACTAAACTAATATGGGGCATGGAACGTTTAAGGGGGGATATGATAAACGTATATAAGTATATAAATGGCCCATACAAAAAATATGGAGAAAAACTGTTCCAGGTTAAACCCCCCAAAGGATGAGGGGGCACTCCCTCCGTCTGGAGAAGAAAAGGTTTAGTCTAAAGGGGTGACACGCCTTCTTTACCATGAGAACTGTGAACTTATGGAACGGCCTACCTCAGGAACTGGTCACAGCAGGAACAATTAACAGCTTTAAAACAGGGTTAGATACATTCCTGGAACAAAATAACATTAAAGCTTATGCAGAATTATAAAACTACATCCCTTTCCCTTATCCCCTTACACCCTTCCCTTCAATCCCCTGGTTGGACTTGATGGACGTATGTCTTTTTTCAACCATACTAACTATGTAACTATGTAACTATGTAATTTACAAATTTGTGTAACTTTCTGGCATCAGTTGATTAGAATTTTTTTTTTCCATCGGAGTACCTCTTTCATCTGAAAAGGACTTATTTGAGCATCTGGCTGAACTTTCAGACATTTTCTGTGACCTAAAAGTAGTATAACAAGCCAATAGGCATCTGTATGATAGAGTCACCTTCCAAAATGAGAAATAAACGTGACCTTCTGTGACTTTAGGGATTTCTTCAGAAGTGTTGAGGCTCGGATTATAAACAGTATACATATCATTGTTGGTAAATGATGACCAACTATACTTTCCTGGCATCTGTATCCTGCTTCCTGGTATTGTATCCTTTTGACTAAGAAACAAGCGATTAAAGTCATGATTAGACTTAATTGAGTGGCTCGGCATTTCCTCCAATACAAATATCAGTCTATAATTTACACTTCTGAATTCATAAGAAGTCAAATGAATCTACAACATAATCCCTAAATTCCACCGAAAAACATCATAATGGAACATTCACTTTGGTTACTCAATGAAATTACCCTTGATACCTACTGGGCCACATTTACTATGGATGTTTTGCTACAATTTTGGCTCCTAATGTGCCAAAATTTTGGTATAGAGCAATTGAGAAACATTTATTATGCCGTGTGCGCCAAAAAGAACAGTAAAGTCCTCCTTGCTTAGTATGGTTAGTATGGAAACTTCAGAGTTAAAGGGTAGCTCCCACCATCCCTTTTTTTTTTCTTTCTGTCCCTGCCTATTGCCCATCTATCCCTAACCACCTCCCTGCCTTTATGTTTTTTTTTTACTATATTAAAAATGCTTTTTTTTCTGCCTGGTAGTGTGCTCACTACCAGGCAGACTTCCCCAGCAAGCGTGACATCACTGATGCCTGCTGGGGGGGTCCAACTTCCGCCCTTAGTTCAACTATACAGGGTGCCTCCAGCTGTTTCACCACTACAACTCCCAGCCTGCCCTGACATCTATTAGCTGTCAGGGCATGCTGGGAGTTGTAGTGGGGAAACAACTGTAGGCACCCTGTGGTGAAAACAGTCTCACCCGCAGCTGCCACACATCCCGCTCCCCCAGGCCCTGCCGCGCAACACCCCCCACCCTTCTCCCTCCGCCTGCCTGAAAAAGACATTCCGCTCCCCCAAACTCCATCACCCCCAGACCCCGCTGTGCAACACCCCCCTCCCTCCGACCACCCGAAAAAGACATTCCGCTCCCCCAAAGTATTGTAAGACCTCAGATCAGACTTGCCCATCCAGAGGTTCAGCGCAGCAATGAGTGTACACGCTGCCTCCGGAGGGCGACCCCTAGTGGCCGAATTTAAAAGTGATTTTAAACTTGTTTAAAATATCACTTTTTTTTTATTAAAGTATATTAGAGATATGTTGTAGTACTTAAGTACTACAACATATCAATTTTTTTACTTCATTACAGTGCCCATTTAAAGGGGAATGCCGCTGGAAAACATTTTTTTTTTGTTTTTTTTTTTAATGAACTGATGCCAGAAATTTAAACAGATTTGTAAATTATCTCTATTTAAAAATCTTAATCCTTCCAGTACTTAGCTGCTGTTTACTACAGAGTAAGTTCTTTTCTTTTTGAATTTCCTTTCTGTCTGACCACAGTGCTCTCTGCTGACACCTCTGTCCATGTCAGGAACTGTCCAGAGCAGGAGAGATTTGCTATGGGGATTTGCTTCTACTCTGGACATTTCCTGACATGGACAGAGGTATCAGCAGAGAGCAGTGTGGTCAGACAGAAAGGAAATTCAAAAAGAAAAGAACTTCCTGTGGAGCATACAGCACCTGATAAGTACTGGAAGGATTTTTAAATAGAAGTAATTTACAAATCTGTTTAACTTTTTGGCACCAGTTGATTACATTTTTTTTTTTCAGCGGAGTACCCCTTTAACGCTTCAATCCTGCCTTGGCTGTGGAGTGACACACTGCCCCCTGCTGGTGTGATGAGCCATCACATATCGCAGTCAGTCACCCCTCGTAGTGATACAAGGGACAGTAACAGCTTAGCTATATGTGTAGGACATCCTATGGCCACATGTGTTGCCTCTCATGGCTTCCAACTGGCATTTTTCCGCAGGATGATTCTCGTCCACACACAGTAAGGGTTTCCCAATAATGTCTCTTTCATGTCTCTGTCCGGTCACAAGACTGATCGCCAATGGAGCATTGTCTGCCTGCCAGTTTCAACAACCTGCAAGTGTTCAGGATCTACAAGCCCAGCTGTAACATCTGTGGGCAATGTGCTTCAGGATGCCAAACTAAACCTGTATGCCTCCATGCCCAACCGTATCTCGTCTTGTATCCAGACTAGTTGCAGATGACTAGAGCCTCCTTTCAATTGTACAGTTTTCCCTAATAAATTCATAGTTTTGCTCTAATAACTTAATATTGTGGTCTAGTATTGCAATATCATTACAATAACACATATAAAGTTTAAAGGGGTAGTCCGGCCCTCCGTCCACTGGGACCCCCCGCGATCTCCGTGCAGCACCCGCATTCTATGCCAGGCTGCTGCTCCAGTCTCGGAAACATCTGTGTTTCCAGGACTTGGTATGTGACTCCACGCCCCCTTGATTCATATCTATGGGAGGGGGCGTGATGGCTATCACGCTCCCTCCCACAGACATGAATGGAGGGGGCGTGGCACCATATCATGAGGAGGCATGGCATGACATCACGAGAGGGCACGGCTTCACGTCTCCGGTCCGGGAAACACAAAGGTTTTCCAGACTGGAGCAGCAGCCCTGCATAGCATGTAGGTGCTGCACGGAGATTGCGGGGGTCCCAGTGGCGGGCTCCCCGCGATCAGACATCTTATCCCCTATTCTTTAAATAGGGAATAAGATGTCTATGGCCGAAATACCCCTTAAATTGTATTTCAACAATGCCTTTTTGGTGCGTTATTTATTTTGCCAATAAGTTTATTTGTCCCTATATTTCCAGAGCTTAATAGGTTTACATTATAACATTTCTCTGTAGAATCAGTAACACATTCTTATATCTGTGTTTATCTATTTAGCAGAAGATAAAGTTGTGGATCTCCAGGAGGACCATGTTAAAGCAGCATTTATTATCGGCCTGGCCACTGCTATCAGTGCATTAATCTTAGCAACACTTTTTTGGTTGGTTAGCCGACGGTTGAAGAAAGGTAATAATTGTATATTTTCTATTATTTGTTATTATGTTAATACAAGCAGAATGTTACTAAAGATGGGATCACAAGGGGGCAGGTAAGGCTCCATATGGAGGGGGGAATTTTCAGCACTATATTAGGAACCATCCAGAGCAGGAGAGGTTTGCTATGGGGATTTGTTCCTGCTCTGGACAGTTCCTGACATGGACAGAGGTGTCAGCAGAGAGCACTGTGGTCAGACAGAAAAGAACTACACAACTTCCTCTGGAGCATACAGCAGCTTTGCTTTCGCCAAAAGAAAACAACATTTAAAATTGGGTAATCCCCAACCGCTTTTCTTGTCTGGGAGGGTCAAACTGGAGTACTTCATACGGTCTCTCCAACGACCCCATAATAGTTTATTTAGTAGGGCTTCAAGTCCTCTAAACCAATGGTCGGGAATCCATATTGGGGAGATCTCAACCCTCAAATATTTCAGTGATTCCCTCTTCTTTAATACTGACACCCCTCTAATCTTCGGGACTGTCCCTTCTGCTACTGGGTAAAGAAACAACTTTTCCCATTTTATTTTGGTCCCAGAGACCGCACCAAATTTTTTGACCAAAAGCATAACCTTTGGGAGCATCCATTCTGGATTATTCAAAAAGAAGAGGAGGTCTTTCGCATATAAGGATACCTTGTTTTCATTACCATTAATACCAAAACCCCTAATGTCCGGGGAGGCTCTAATAGCTGCACCAAGAGGCTCAATGAATAAAATAAATAAAATTTGAGACAAAGGACAACCTTGCCGTGTTCCTCTGGACAAGGGAAAGGACTCCGTAACTCTGCCATTAATTATCAAACTACCGTAGCTGTAGGGGAATTATATAGCAGTTTTATCCATCTAATTATATTAACCCCCAGGTCAAACTTCTCCAAAACCCTCCAAAGGAACCTCCATTCCACCCTGTCACGGCATCTAGTGACCGGATGCAAAGGAAGGGATGGCCTTCCATCTGGATGCCAGTACTCGTGTTAGATTATCCTGAATAAATCTTCCCTTTACAAACCCAGTCGGATCCACGTGAATCAGGTTTGGGATGATTTTTGTTAATCTAAATGCCAATATCTTTGCCAGGAGTTTTATATCGATGTTCATTAAAGAAATTGGTTTGAAAGCCGATGGGTCTAACACACCCTGTTCTTTCTTGGGGATCAATGTGATATTAGCCTCCATCATTTAGGGGGGGGGGAGTGCTGAACTAACAAACAATTCATTCAACACAATAAAAAAATATAAGTAATAGCACCCCCTCCCACTTTCTATAAACCTCCCAGGGAAGGGCATCTAGGGCTGATGATCCAGAAAAGGACTATAATGCCTGTTTTAATTCGTCCATCGAAATTGCCTGGTCTAGATATTCTCTTTGGAGATCATTTAACTTAGGAAGTGCCACTTCCTCTAGGTATGATCGTATGCAATTATCTGAGCAGTTTAATTCGGATTGATATAGATTAGAAAAATAGACTATAATGGAGTTCCATATTTCATCTTACCACCCATACATAGAAGTATGGAAAAGTTCACAATATGTACGCCATGTCCTTAAACATTACACCCTGGGGCATGTGGCAATAATGCGGGCTTTCATGATGAATTTCAGAAAGGAGAATTTGCTTACTTAACCTTCAGGCTTACCAAGAGTCCATATATGTGCTCACACTGGGGAGAGAGCAGGTTCCTCAGTGTCTCTGGATCCCACGCTGCCTCTGCGTCTGCTGAGGGGAGCTCACGTGACCGGGCCATGTCACATGGCTTTCCCCAGCCTATACGGTGCAGGAGCGTACTATTCTGCTGCACAGCGAGGGGGGGGCTCTCGCACCACCCTTCTCCTGCTCACTCCAGGAGGAAGGGGGGGCAGGCAGCTCCACCAGCTGAGTCTGCCCCTCCAGACACCTCGCCTGCTGCATCTCTGTGATCGCTCCAACACGAAACGCCATCACCCCTCCCCACAAGCCGGCCTCGGGGCTCCCCCGCGGCAACACTCCAGCGCGTGCCCTCTTCCCCAGTCCATCTCAGGTACTTAGCTCGCTCTTGGGCGCCTCAGCAGGGGGGAGGGGGGAGGTCCCGCAGCACATTCTACGGCATGACGTCCTCCGGCCTTCCTGAATGAGGATCTTGTTTTATGAATCATGGCAGGGAGCCAGGAGGCCAGGGATCAAATATGTTTTATCGTTAATTTAACCATCCTTTATTAAGAAGTTTTTAGTCACCCTTTAATCATTCATCCTTAATCATCTGATAACGAAACCTGTGCTCCTGATTCCCCGCCCCTTCACAATAACACAACAAACAACACCAATTGTCTCTTCAACTTTACTATATACTTCTTTCCAATAGTTATCTATCTCAGGGCAACTCCATAATATATGTATATGTCCTGCCTTCTCTCTTTTATATCTATCCTTTCTATAAAAAAAAAAAAAAAAAAAAAAAAAAAGCAGGCGTATAATAGATTCTATACACGATATTAAACTGTATTATCCTATAATTCAAATTTGGAGATACTTAACGTTTATTTCTCAGTACCATATCCCACCTTGTCACTCCTATAGGTCCGATCTCTTCCTGACATTGCTGAAAACTCCTATGTAATCATTTATTTTTACTTGACTTTGCCATGGCTGTTTATTCTTATGAAATATGTTTTTTTATTATTTTACCTTCCATTATTTTATTTATTATCTCAGGATATACTTAATATATGTGACCCCCTTTGCTAATTAATTCAAGGAAAGTTATTTTATACTATTATATTCCTTTAGATTAAATTCTTCTTTCAATTCAATCCATTCCATGAATTTACCTTTTATCCCAGACATCTTTTATCCAATCACATCCCCTATTATTAAACAGATTTATTTTCCCTAATTTGCTCACCTCGAGTATATTTATATTATCTTGTCTTGTTGCCACATCCATTATTCCTTTAATATTCATCTATTTCCTGAACATCCTCCATGTTTTAACCACATTAGAGCTTTCTTCCATTTACCCTCTTCTAACTTCCCTGATTCCAATAATTGTAAAATATCCATAAATACCCCATCAACACTGGACAAAAAAAATTCTTCCAGTCAATCAGGAAATAGATTTGTCCTGCCAAAAAGTACTTGTATATATCTTGAAATTCCATTCCACCATTTTCTTTAGTTTGACATAAATATTCCAATTTCATTCTCGTCCTTTTTCTGCCCCAGATTAGTGAGTTAAAAATTGAGATAATCTTTTTAAACAGTTTCATCTCACACCAGATTGGTGTCAACTCAAATAAATACAAAATCTTTGGAATCAGAACTGACTTAATATTATCTTTTCTGCTTTTGACAGATTTAGATCATTCCATATGTACGCCTTTTTTTCCATTTCCTTAATTCGTTTTAAAGTGTTTATCTGATGGTAATTTCCTATCTCACTTGATAAATATACCACTAAATATTTAAAATTTTCTCCTCTTTTTATTACCTTTCCATATGTTTGCCCTATAATTCTCTTCACCCGATGGCATGATGACCGATTTTTACCAATTCATTCCTAATCCAGAGAATCTACCATACTTAATTATTTCTATTACTCTCGAAGATCTTTTGGGGTCCTCAAGAAACAGCAAAATATCATCTGCGTACATTGTAATCTTGTCCCCTCTCTTCCCTGCCCCAAATCCCATTATTGTTGAATCCTCTCTTATACTAATTGCCAATGGTTTTATGACCATCGCAAAAAGCAGGGGAGAGAGGGGACATCCCTGCCTAGTACCCCTAGACAACACAAATCCCTTCGAACTCCTACCGTTTTTATTTATCTTCGCCGTGGCATCTGAATACATCAATTTCATTATTTTAATCAAATCACCACCCAGACCATAATTCCCTAACACCCCCCCCCCCCAAAGGAAGTCCCACTTTAACTGCATCCAGGGACCAGATGGAGCGGGACCCCCCTCCCTCACTTAACTGTATATTCGTAAGTACTCTATGAATATTGTGTTTTGTTGTTCTTTCAGGTATAAACCCACATTGATGTTTATTTAGTATTCCTGGGATGATTGTCTGTATTCTATTGGCCAAAGCCTTTGTTATAATTTTAATATCGGTATTTAATAGTGATATTGCTCTGTATAACTCTATTTCCTCCTCTTTCTTATCTGATTTTAGCAGTAATATTATACTGGCCTCGCTCATTGACTTTGGCAATGCTCCACTTTTCAGGGAGCTATTTATAACTCTTTCTAATGCCGGTATAAGAATTTCCCCAAACCTTCAATAAATTTCAAAGAGGAACCCATCCCCTCCTGGGGACGTATTCCCCTTATTGTTCCTAGGGTTTTATATAATTCACTAACCATTAAAGGGGTACTACCGTGCTGACAACTTATCCCCTATCTAAAGGATAGGGGATAAGTTGCCTTATCACGCGGGGTCCCGCCACTGGGGACCCCCACGATCTCGCACGCACTCTCATCAGGCTCCGGAGCGAACATCCGCTCCGGGTCTGATGACGAGGCCGGTGATCGTGACTTCACAGCTCTGCCCCTGTGTGACGTCACGCTCCGCCCCCTCAATGCAGGCCTCGCCCCCTGCCCCATAGACTTACATTGAGGGAGCCAAGACATCACTATACTCCGGCCCTGTGATCGGCCCTGTGATCGGCAGTCATCAGACCTGAAGCAATGTTCGCTCCGGGGCCTCATGCGTGCGAGATTGCGGGGGTTCCCAGCGGCGGGACCCAACGCCATCAGGCAACTTATCCCCTATCCTTTAGATAGGGGATAAGTTGTCAGCACGGTAGTACCCCTTTAATGGTCCGTTCAATGCCTCTAAATATTCCTCTGGAACTTTAGGCAACTCTATTCTATCCTATTAATTTTTTAATTCCTCCTCACTAAATTTACACTCTGATTTATATAATAACTCAAAGTTTATATCAAATTCTTGAATTATATCTTCGGGTTTGTTCTGTATCTCCCCCTTTCTATTTTTAATAGTCTGGATCCCCCTTGTTGATTATTGATTAAGGCCATTAATCTTTTATTAGGTTTCCCCATATTCATAAATCTCTGCTGACCTTTAAAGCTAGCTTTTTTTCTACTCTTCTCATTTAAATATGCTTCTAGTTTTTCTTGTTTGTCTCCCCAATCCTTTTTTCATCTGAGCAATCTATTATAAATGTTTCCTCTGCTTTTTTAACTGCTTCCATTAAATTTCTTTCTATCCTACTAAATAATTTTTTTCAATTCCAAACATTAGTTCTCCCTTTAGGAATGCTTTTCCCATTTCCCACACAATTTGATCTGAGGAAGTATCCCAGTTCATATCAAAAGATTCCACTAACTGTTGTTTTTTAACTCATTATCTAGTAATTTGAACCAATATGCATGTATTTTATTTATACCCACTACATTTTCCAGGCCTGTATCAATCTTAAAGGACAACTGCAGTGGTAAACATTTATATATGCCCATGCCCGGGCCTCAAAAATAAACAAAATAAACTCATACATACCTTCCTACGAGCCCCCGTTGGTCCGGCACAGGCCTCACCGTCCGGCAGTGCTGACATCATTCCACTTCCTGGGGACTGGGACGCCGCAGAGCCGTCAGCGTATCACCGGCCGCAGCGATGTCCCGTCCCGGCTGGTGATAGGCTGAGCCCACTGTCATGTAAGAAGCCGTCCAGAGCTCCTTACATGACAGTGGGTTCAGCCTTTCACAGGCCGGGACATCGCCACGGCCGGTGATACGCTGACGGCTCTGTGGCGTCCCTGTCCCCAGGAAGTGGAATGACGTCGGCACTGCCGGACCGTGAGGCCTGTGCCGGACCAACGGGGGCTCGTAGGAAGGTATATATAAGTTTATTTTGTTTATTTTTTAGGGTCGGGCATGGGCATATATAAATGTTTACCACTGCAGTTGTCCTTTAATGCTCAGTGGGGAGTGATCAGAAATACAGCAAGTGCAGTCATTTATCCTTTTAATCTTTATACTCCCTCGCTCATCACCAAGACACAAGTCTATACGAGACATGGTTTCACTGGTTTTGTTCCAACATGAATATATATTTTTCCCAGTGTTATGACTTCTCCATATATCTATCAGACCCACTTCATTGTAAAAATGTTTTAGAGGGGTTTGTCCATACATTTACCAGTCTTAACCTATCTATACTTTCATTCATCACACAGTTTATGTCTCCTTGAACGAACAGAGGAGATTCCTTTTTCCCTTGCCAAAACCTATAGTACAGTTACCTACGTATAGTAACCGAAGTATAGTTTTAAGATCATCGGATGTGTACAGCGGTGGTTTATATACAAATGCCAAAGTGCATATTTATTTCTCCAATTTCCCATATAACGCAACAAATAT